>NW_020188126.1:476931-488369 GCF_900000015.1 Plasmopara halstedii
TATCATTTCTAGTGTACCACGGACCGTCTCATCAACGTTCCGTACGAATGTACAACATCAAGCTCACAATAGTACAAATACTTATGGTCTACCATTAATGAAGCCCTGTGTAGTGTATAACATGACGCTACCAGCCCATAAAATTCACCTTGGGAAAGTCCCATCCCCCTCATCCAAACCTGTAGTTTAAACTTCATAGGAGTATACTTTGGTAGTTCTGATAACAGTGACCCTGGTGTAAAGTGTACGCACCAAAATAAGGCTCAATGACGCTTACCTTCCTCGTGCTTCTGAAAATTGCACCCTGAAGCCTTTTGATAATTAAAATGGATATGTGTTACCAAATGGCTTAAGCATTGGTTTCCACTCATCCTGCTGGTACCGACAGTCGCACACTTATTGTATTTTGATTAATGTGGATGTTGTACTTCACATCATTGAAACAGTTACTGTGAAGAGGCATAAGGACAATTATTTGTATTATGATCGACCTACGAATTATAGTTAAAATCATCACACACACACATAGTACATACTGCTATAGTGAGCGTAATTTTGCTTAACCTCAGCTTTACCTACGTTTCTAACAATGACATAATTCAAAACGACAATTTAATCATATTACTTGTAGCTAGCGACAGATATTCGACCGCAGGGTGTCAATCTTACCCACCTTTTTACTGACACACACACACAATTGCGTGTATACATCATATTTGATCGCTACGTGTGTACATCGACCATACGTAACCAATTCCCAACTTCTCTCTTATGTCTTGTAGTCGTTTCGTATCCTTCTAGTGCTCACGGGAACGAATGGGACTGTATCCAAAACGGTCACGTTTACCTTGTCTCATCTTCATTATAGCCACACCAATCAGCATCACTGTGAATACACTTAGAACAGAGATAACCCCGGAAACAGAACTCTGACCGTTCGTCGCATCCACGGTTTCTTCCGTTTTATCAATCGCCAAAAGGTTGGCCTTCACCCCAGTTGTCTGCCAAGGACGGTCGGGATGTTTGCTCAGAATGTAGTCATAACGATCTTTCGTAGCACCTGTCTTTTCGTCAAACAAAGGGGTTCCTCCTAAATAGATCCTCGTGGCTGCATCTCCGTATTTATTCAGACCATTAGCAAGGATCCATGCCTCTATCGCCTTTTTCTCTTCCTCCGACATTTCTACTTTATAAAAACAATATTGAATTTAGAAGATAATGAAATTTGTTGTTATGACTACATCTTATCTCTCCCCCACATAAAGCCAGACATGTAGCCTGCTTACGTACTTTGTTTCGACAACGAATCTTGGCCTTTTGCCAGTGACGAGAAATCCGATGATTCCTCCGGCTTGATACACGTGACCTTCAACGTGGAGGTCCACGTCTGCTCAAAGATCTGCACCACAAAGCCAGACGGATCACAGGACGTAAGAGTTGACTCCGAGCACACTCCTTCTGAATTCGTGACTTCGCATCCATCCATGTGAAAGCGGTAATTGGTGCCAGCAACCACCTGCGTCTCCAGCGACGTCACTTCCGTGTAGCACACTCGTTTTTCGCCCACTGAGCTGTCATACCTATCGCCTTTGAGCGCGGTCGTCAGCAGATCTGTCGCGTTTGAAGTTATTTCCGCCGGACTCCAACTGCCTGTCATGCCGATGGTCATGACATCGCTTGCCGCTGCAAAGGCATGAGACGTGAGCAAGAAGGTAAGAGCAGCGAGCATCAGGGTTGAGAGGCTTAGACAGAATCTAGCAACTGACGATATGGCTGCAGAACACTAAATTATAATCCGGGAGAGGCAGCTATAAAATACCGTATGTTAATATTTTTGAGAGGGAAAAATAATAAGCGTATCGTAGTGATCAGAAGCCAGCCAATTGGATTAGAGGAGATTGTGCATAGCTTCCAGATTTGTACGTACGACAACCAGCTGTCAATATACCCAGATCAAATTCCAGCTGGCAAGCCTTAGATTGAATAATAACTTCTTTTTCTTGGATCTACTGTACTTAAAGCAATCTAGGAAGCTTACGACTGTGCTAGTTGAGCAGATTCGCAAAGCATGCACGAGATTTGAAGTCGAAAGCCAAGTTGGCAAGTACAACTTAATTCTGGGTGTGTTGTGGCCAAAGCAGCAATGATAAAGCTTAGCACGATAGACAGTGTATATCATAGTAAGCGGTTAGTTACTTTACACTATAAGTTATAGGAGCTTACCTATATTTACGAACGATATATTAACATTGTTATAAAGGTGATGTAGAATTCTAATCATGTCAAGTTGGATAGTTTGACAGGCTCAATGGTGCCCCCTACTTTCTTGCTCACAAAGACAAGGGTAAGCGAAAGTATGATGAAAAAAATAATAGCTCGATAATCAACCCATGATGGTAACAACCACCACCAATTTTGAGATTTTAAGTACGATAATTGCCGATGCTAATCTGGTGGAGATCTCGATGGCTCAGTGGCAGTCCTAAATTATATGAAAAGACAAGCATTTAATGCATGTCAATCAGCTGGACCACGTACATCTATCAGAGAATGTTGCTAGAAACGATGCAGCATGGATCCGATGCTGATGGCTGACATACGAAGTAGCCCCATTTCCCATTGCCGGCTATCGAAACTATAACGCTCAAGACACTCTCCTGAGACGGTGTGAGAAAGTCTGAAACCTGTCTGGAGTGTCATTTGTGCGTCTCCTCAATTCCTATAAATCGACGCATTATCGATGGAGATATCGCAAATAGTATTTTCTCTAACATTTTTCTAAAAAACTTAAAGTTGCTCTTTGCTAAATATGCTAGAAGAATGCAATGCTACCGTGCCTTTATATAGAGATATATGACTGTCAGAGTCCGAGTCCACAAAATGCACATAGAATAGGAAGCCAAAAACCTGTGTACACATTTTGTAATTAGACATTTTTTACCTGATACTAGAGATGAACGATTCATTTTTTCTTAGAATGAGACTGTACTATTTTCTGATGTGCAGAACTTCGATCGGGATTCAGTAATACTGAAATTTGTATACTGATGAATGAATACTCACAAATACACAAAATGCAATGTATATTTCGCACGATTGTGCTGTAATTCATTCAATACAATTGTACCAACCGTGTAGGGGTTTACACAAGGTGCCTTTACACTCGCCCTGACTAAGATGTGAACCACACTGGGATTTGCGAAACGTAGTTACAGGTACCCTGGTATAAAGGGGTGAGTCACACAAAATGGTGTGAATCGACAAGGGTGTGGGTTAACAAGACGGTGTGATCACACAATGGTGTGAATGCACCTTAAAAAGAAGTCAGTGCGTGGCTGGACAGCCAGTAGTTATGCATTTTAAAAAGGTTTTTACTATACAGATAGGAATACGTATACATTTAGATATAGGCGGCTTTGCCGCAAAAAAAGTCACAAAATACAGTTAGCATTTCAAACGGAAGAGTATATTTGCCTTGGGTTAAATTGTGGTTACATCTTGGAGTAAGCGGATCGCGATTCGCTACACTCGTACTGGTTCTAAGTAGATCGAAGGTCACCGACCTAAATTTAGCTTCCTGTAAACGAAAGAGCTACGGCAGCCCCGCTGCACTCGGTGGCACTTGAAGATAATCTACACCTGAGTCGTCACGACTGACCCGAGTTACAATGACTGGTTGGGTCACAGAATATGGTAATTGTGTGGCTATACCTTAACAAGAAGCGGGATTGGCAGTAGTTATCCATTTAAATCAGGATTTACTATTTAATTAAGAAGGCGTAAGAATTGAGAATTCGGCAGTTCTGCCGCAAATAAAACAAACGAAATACAGTTTGGATTTTGAGCGGAAGAGTGCATTTGCCTTGGCCTTGGGTTAAGGTTCAGCGTTCTCTTGGAGGTAGCGAATTGCGATCTGCTACGCTCATACTGGTTCGAGAATAGAACGTAAGGTCGGTGATCTTAGTAAGTTTCCTTCAGGTAAAGATCTACGGCAGCCCCGCTGCACTTGGTAACACTCGCAGTCTTTCTACGCTTGAGTTGCTGTGAGGGTGGTGCAATTCTTCTATTTGCCTCAGGGCATACAGGACGGGATTGAAAGGCTGATGTCCCTGCTTGGCCTGAGAGCGTGCAACACCTTTTTTCGCAGGGACCTGAAGCGATAAGTGCGCGCCTAGAGGCGTGCTCGAGCTATGCAACAAATGCTCTGCTAGAGAACCTACAGCAAAAAGATGTCGGCGTCGACTGCGTCCATGACGCCACCGTCGACGACGAATGACTCCCCTTAGTCCAGGCCACTCATGGTGAGCGATAAGACTTTGAGGGTAAAGATTGAGATAATCTCCGGCTGAGAAACCGAGATGGCTATGGTATCTGCCATTCTTCAGAACGAGCGACAAAGCGTAACGCCAGCTATCTCTTTGCTCGGGAGTCGAGCGCAAGAATTGGCGCTGACGTGCGACACTACGGCGAAAACGGCGTTTTCCTCCTGGACGAAGCTGAAACTGCAGCTTTTACGAGTGTTCTTGCCACCTAACCAGGCATATCGCGTGTGATCGCGTTTCATTGCCGCCCGGCAGGACAAGAAAGAATTGGTGGATTTTGTCCAAGCGTTGTGCACTCACATTGCTGGAATGGCAACAGTTCCCCTACCAGAGGCGGCCACAATATCCGTCTTTATGGCGGGCATCCGCAGCTGGGTATATTTAAACAACACCATTCCCAAAGACAGGCGTGGCAAGAGTGAAAGTCTTCCGTATGCATCCGTCTACGCGGCGAATGTGGTGTGAATGCCGAGTTCAAATTCAAGTCAGCACGGCTTATTTGGGATGCGAACCTCTTAGCTCGTTGAGCGGGCCTGAACCAATGGATCCCAGCTATGCTGAGAAGGAAGGGGCAGGGTCGAGAAGCCGGGCAGCGTTCGAGCACCTGACGGTGTTTTGGCTCTGGAGTCATCCGTCACCTTCGGATTGGTTGTCTCCTGCGCAAGGATCGTCAAGATTCATCGAACCTATGTTTCACTTCTCACCAGTCTGGTTTGTCGCGGGGAAACGAAAACACATAGTAGGTCGGGGCTCCCTACTACAAAATAATTGAATACTGTTGAGCCTCAAAGAGATAGGGCCCAGACCCGAAGAGCTCCGTGCTCATAGACACGGAATCTGTATGCAAGCCGGGCTTGTTGGTAAAAAAAAGCGACCATGAAGGGCGTTGAAAAGCCATGGGAAATACTTATCCATTCCGGGGCGTCGGGCAATTATGCTTGAAGCTTCACAAATGAAGGAAGTCAGCTATATGCTGAGGCGCTGAAGCGCGGTTGAGTTGACACCGTCACTGTTTGCTTAGCGACGGGGACTTGTGTCACTGTGCCGAGGTTCCCTGTGGACCTCGGTGTAAAGTTCCTTTACTTTGATGGCGTGGAACGCGGTTCAGTCTTAGACTTGGATTCAAGGTATGACCTCATCCTTGGTATGGCATGTTTGAAACATCATAAGCCATGGATCGATTGGAGGTCGAAGACCTTGGGCACCACGTGCCGTCTCCTGGCGAAGCTTTGGTGGGCATGGTCAATCTGCTAGGAAGCAGAAGTGCTATTGACGCGGGCACAGCACCGGGACTGCCAACGTGCTAGAGATCGGGGTATCGGAGTTGTCGAACACAAAAGGTGTATTGGACTGGCGTTTCGAGCGTGGCTTGCGGACTGAACGTAGCCCACTGAGCGCTGCTCAAGTATTGGAGTAGTCGCTGCATACCATGCATGGCATGGTTGGTCAAGAGACGAGGCACCGAGGGCGAGGCTCCCATGATGCACGTGAAGTGTTACGTTTTCACTGAGCACTGCTCAAGTTTCAAAGTAATTGGTGAATGCCAAGAGTGGCATGGTCGGACGAGGTCCGAAGCATCTTGGGCGAGGCTCTAGTGATGACACGCTATACATTGGTCGACGACTGCTGAAATAGCAGCTCTTCGTCGGATGTTGTTAATAACATCAGGACTCCGGTGGAGCAGGAAGCGGGGCAAGCACTGGACGGCTGTTCCCACTGGTCTCGTTGAGACGTAAAACCTCTGTGTAGAGGCAACAGCGACGCCGTATGTAATCTGAAAGGCGACGGGCGTCGACCCTGACCCAGGGTATGCCTACCGTAGACGATAGCGTACAGCAATACACCCACGTCAACGGTATGACGTAGGGGAGACGGTGACGTCTATTGAGCCTATTCTTGTGGTAGATGCTCTTCTTGAGCTGGACAAAATGTCCGTCGAAGAGTTCGGCAGTCAGGGGCTTAGCCGTAGCGGTCACTATACGACAGGACGAGGAGATCAAGTCGTCGTTGCCTCTGGATGAAGCTGTTCTAAAGGCCAACAAGAGGGTGCTGAATGCATGAAGTGGTATTCGATCCTAAAGATCTCTCGAATCTGTACTATCCTTTGGTTAAGAAAATTCCAGATGTCGTCCCGAAAACCAAGCCGTCGGTCCTACCTCCGGACCGAGGTGTGCGTCATGAGATCGATCTGGTTCCCGGCAAGCGGCGTATCGTTCGCGCGTTCAATGAGCTAAACGCTGCCATTATTCCGGCACAGACGCCGATCCCCAAGTAGTTCTTCAAAACAATATGGTTGGTTGTACAAAGTGCAGTGCACTCGACTTGGTCGATGGGTATTACCGATTGCTCATGAGAGCAACTGATATTCGCTGACATCGATGCGTACTCCAAGCAGCATGCTCTGGGAGTGGCTGGTGATGCCTCAAGGGCTGTCAAATGAACCAGCAGCATTTACTCGTCGTCTGACGCGATTGTTCAGGTCTCATCGGGCGTATGCACAAACCCACTTCGACGACATCTTCGTCCACAGTCGTGCGGGACACTGAAGTACAGATGAGGATAAACACATCGTCCATTTGAGAACAGTGCTCGAGGGCCTGCGCACGAATGAGCCGTATGCTAATGCAGCTAGCTGCATCTTCGGCGCGAATCCTTTTCAGGGTGCTTCATTGGGAAGAGTAGCCTTCGAGCGGGTCCCGCAAAATCCAAGGCCATTGTGGACGGACCGATTTCAAGAACCAACAAGACTTGCGCAAGTGGCTTGGCCTCGCCAACTACTTGCACAAGTATAGCGCAAATTATGCAGAAATGGTACGGTCATTGCCATATCTCCTTAAGAAGGATACAAAATGGTGTTGGAGCACCGAGCATCAAGAGGCTTTTGACGGGTCAAAGACAGCTTCCGTCATGCATCAATACTGATAAAGTCCGAATCTTTACAGTCTACACTAAAAGAACGATCGCGTTGTCGGACCCCAATCGTCCTTTTAATGTCGACTGTGAAGATTCGAACTTTATCAGCGGCTGTGCACTGCTGCAAGCAAATGCTGAGGGGCGAGATCGGGCGGCCGCGTTCGAATCTCACCAGCTTAAGGCTGCGAAGAAGAACTCCCTTGTCCATGACATGCTATTACTCGCGATTAAAAAAGGCACCTGTCAAGTTCAGAATGCACCTGCTTGGCTCAAAGCCGTTTGAGATCTACTCAGATCATGTGTCCTTACGCACTGCGACTCAGTCGCCTCACCTCTCGCAGAGGATGGCAAGGTGGCCTTTTTTCTTCGCCAAATATAACTTCAAGGTAAAGTAAAAGCCAGAAAAGCAGATTGCTTTGGCTGATGCGTTGTCACGCAGACCAAATTATGAGCTTGCTGATGTCACGACGGTGATGTCGTCAGTGACATATTCGATCTGCGCCGTGTACGCGGTTGATGTTATGTGCGTAGCGCTGCTACGACTCTCGGTAGCAAGGAGTTTGGAAACTTGAACAAGAAGTTGTGTCGCGACTGCGCGCACGGTTGCACGGATATTTCTTGAATAACAAATTGCTGTATTATAGCACCGACTCGACGAATTTCCTCACGATGAGGATTTGAAGTACGTGTTCTCTATGAGGTTCACGACACCCCTCCCAGTGGTCATCTCGGTCATGAGAGGGCATACAGTTCTGTGAGCTGCCAAATTAACAAGCATTTACGTGCGCATGTGTCAGACGAATCAAAAGGTAAAATCCTCTACGAATGCGTCGGTGCTCCAGGCTAGTTACCGGAACTCATCGGGTTTTGGTAGTCCATTGTTATGGACTTTGGGTTTGGCCTGCTGAAGGACTCGGCGGGCAACCCGGGTGTGGTGATCTTCGTCGTCCGTTTGAGCAAGATGGATCATCTTGCTGCAGTGCCGGACACCATCGATGGTGTGGATACAGCGACGCTGGTTGTGGATCTTGCATTTCGATAACATGGATTCCCAGAGTCAATTGTCTATATCAGAGACCCACAATTCACTGTCGACAATCTTCAAGATGCTAGGCAATGTTAACAGCGGACCATCCGCAGACCGATCGTCAATCTGAGCGCCTGAATCGCGTCGTTGAAGACGTCGTTTGCAGCGTCTGCACTGAGACGCCGAGGCTCCGAAGCGCCATGCTGCCATTCGTAGACTAAGCTCTGAACAATGCAGTGCATGTGTCCACTGGCTTCACGCCAGTTTTCTAGAACGGGCCCGTCTATCCTCGTGTCTCGCTGACGCCGCCATCGCATGGCTCAAGGTTTGGCGAGAAAGGAATAGCGGAGCGGCTAGCTGTGTCAGCTCCCTCACGTTTCGTAGAGAAGTCGATGATTTCCTGTCTGCCAGACTAAGGGACTGATGGCTGAAAGCCAGGATATGCAGACGGAGGATGCAGAGAAAATGTTGAAAGCTTTGAGGTGCTAGACCAGGTTTACTTATATATGAAAAAACTGCACTTTTTGCTGTCTTTAAGATAAAGCTCCATCCACAATCTATCGTACTTTTCAAAATTGTGACCAAGCCGGGCCTTGCATATATGCCAGACCTTCCGAAACGGATGCGCACCCACCCGGTGCTTAATGTTGGATTGCTTAAGCGGTATCAGGATCTGGCGCAAGTGAACGCGGAAGCGTTGACGCCAGGGCGGCGCCCACAGGTGCTCGACCACCCAGAATTTGTACCAGCAACTGGTTTTAAGCACGCACTGCAACGATTTTCATATCCAATGGCGCCAAGCGCTCCACCTTCGCATGAAGTGACGCATTCGTCGGATCGACATCCAGAAGCCGCTGCGACAGAGCGCGATAGCCCTTAAATTGATGCATTTGGAATACAACGCGCTCCAAGCTCTCTAGGTCTTCCGCGCAGCAGTATGAGACCCCAGTATGACACTCATCGGGTTCCGGTCGCGACGGACCTCAAACTAAAGAGTTCGAGGAGCAAGGACGATGATCGAGCAAGTCGTCATCGTCTGCCGCCAACTCTTCTCGACGAGAACAGTGGCGTCCACTCTCACGTGGAACACCTTGTGGGTCGACGTCGCCGACAGCGTCTAACTCAATATCTTTTGAAATGGTGGGTATACCCAAACTCCGAGAGCTCGTGGGAGTTTGAGGTGCCACTCTGAAAAACTACCTGGAGGTCGTGGACGCTTATGACTAAAGGGATCATGACGTACCGCGTCGTACGCCTCGCGCTTCTCGGCAGTAGCCAGGAAGCCGAAGGGTCATGAGCCGAGCTCAAGCTATGGCTCTGAGCTGCTGTGGTCGCACACTTACCCATGTGAGAGTCCACAGATCTCACGGCAGCGTGATGGATCAATCCATACGACGCAGGGCGGCAATCCAAAGGAAGTTGACGACGCACCTTGATTTTGGCAAGTTCAAACCAAAGATGACGTTCCACGCGCACGGCCACGTCCATGTGGCTCCGCTAAAAGCTGGATAGTGAGAAAAAAATCCGGTGCCGCTGTCCCATCGCTGAAGAGCAATTCGTCATCTGCAGCAGTTTCGCTAGGGGCGGGCATCACAGGAATCGTCCGCATCGCGGGTACAGATGCGCCTCTTTTTTTAGCACGAAGACGATCGCGAGACAAATCTAGCGGGATTTATGCGAGCGCTCGCAGAGCTCTTCATTCTACAAGCTCAGCTTGCGTAGTGGTCCGATGCTGCGGGGTTGACATAGCTCTTTGCTTAGAGGAAGCTTACTAAGGTCGTCGACATTACGTTCTATACAAGAGTGTAGCGGATTGCAATCCGCTATCTTTCAAGAGTACCCAAAATCTTAACCCAAGGCAATTGCATTCTTTCGTTCAAAGTAAACATTGCATTTATCTAATTTATTAGCGGTGAAGCCGCTGATATCAAACCTCTATGTTTTCTAATCTATATCAAAAACCAAATTTATGTGCATTACATCTGGGCAGTCCCACCACTTATTTGCTACTTGTCACGGTGTAGCCACGCCATTGTGTGATTCCACCGTCGTGCGTAATCCACACCTTTGTACAATCACACTATCTTGTGTGACCCACCCTGTCATACAAGGGTACATGTAACCCTGTTGCATCGGGGGCCCGACCAAGTAGACCCCCACCGATCCAGTGATTACGTGCTTCGCTTATGTAGTGGGATCTGCCGAGCGAAAGCTGTATTCACGAGGGTCCTAGACCGACCGTAGATGTGCGCGCATAGCCGTTCTGCGGATAGCATTCAACTGTTGTCTCTGTGCCTAATCGAGGTCATTGGTTGTGATACCACTTCCCCGGAAGTCGAGAGGTCGGAAAACGAACGCGGTGTCTGCAGGGTTCATGCTGAAGTGGCATATCACTGTGCGGACGCTCTTGATGATTTGGAGCGCGTCGTGCGCCGGCTGCCTCGCCTTGAGAACTACCACGCTCTGTCGGAGCGACTCCTAGCCGTAGAGCAGTCGAATGCGTCAATGCAAGCAACGGTGGGGCGCCTGGCTCCATTGGAGATGGAGGTTGTTGCACTCCGTGCTCAGAACCAGCTGCTGATTCAGTTTCTAGGTGGCCGAGGGCCCGTGGAATCGCTCTGGCGCCAAAGCTTCCGCGTTCACATGCGCCGGCTCCCGATACGGCTTGAACAAACCCACGTAGAACACCGGGTGAATGTGCATCTTTTTGGGAAGGTTTAACATATACGCTAGTCCCCGATTGGCCACAACGTTAAACGGTCCAATAAACCTGTGGACGAAGCTTTGTCCGGAAGATAGCAGAGAATGCATGTGTAGAAAGGATTTAAGAGTTTAATTTAAACCAGGTCTCCAATTCAGAGCTTTCCACTTTGCCTCTTCCTTTTTAATTCTTTCTGCAGGTCTTGGCTTTCAGCCATTGCATCGCGAACGTGTCGGGGGACACTCAGTCTGGTAGACAAGAAGTCATCATCCTTTTTGCGAATGGTGAGGGGCTGACATCAGTTAGCCGTTCGGCTATTCCTCTCCCAAGAAGCCCTGAGCCATGGAATGGCGCCGTCAGCGGGACGCGAGGGTGAACCAGTCCATTCACGTATCATGGCGTGTAGCCGGTAGACGCATGCACTGCATTGTTCAGCGCAAACTCTATGAGTGGCAACATGGCGCTCCAGCGCCTC
>NW_020188126.1:488379-507616 GCF_900000015.1 Plasmopara halstedii
TAGCCTTTCCTATGGCGTCATCGTGGGCGCGATCATGTCGCGTTATCGTGTGCGTTATCATGTCGCGTCATCGTGTGCGCAATCACGTCGTCCTATGGTCCGGAAATTCGATCGCGCAAAGTGTGCTGAAAGCCGTCCTTCTAACACGCGATAGTCATGTCTTTTTTTTACTTGGATCACAAAGAGATGTACATAATGTCCTGTGCAAAGCCGAATCAACCAATTTAGAATTCAATAACTATTTTTACAGCTTACCTGTGTGACCCATATAGCGTTGGTAGCTTCTACACTACTTATCTTTGTCCATCACCTACTGCATTTGAAGCTCCATGTCATCAGTAGCCATACTTTTCGGTATACTCAAACAAAAACTCACATGTTTCGCCTCTCCCGCCTCGCCGATACACTCTATCGTCCCGAATCTATCAGAAGTACATTGACTACTGCCAATACCACGACAACAAACAGAGTTAAGTTTATATCAACAGCATGTACGCGTTTGATTTTGCATACTATCATGGTTGACTCCTATGTACAATCAGGCCACCTGTGCTCAACTTTGGCCTCTAACATCCGTTTTGTGCGGGACTACCATTCCGTGCCACACCACTCCCCACACTCCATTTCTTTAGAGATGGCTACCTCCACCCGCATCACCCCGGCCCACTAGTCCTCCAGCCTACTGGTCATCGCTTTATTCTAATTTGATGGATTCAATCCATTATCGGATAATAACGCTATCGATCATAACTTCACGTTCTATTCTTCGCGTTTCCTAGCAATTTCAATGTCGATCCTACTAGCTACTTTTTCTTGTTGAGATCTTTGGCCTTAAAAAGTCATCGTTCATTCATATTCAAAAGCATGTTCTTTCAAAATTGTTGTTTTGCTCATCTGTCATAGTCTCCATATTTTTTACATGGTGCATTTGTTTGTTGACATTTATGCTGAATGTTCTAATAGCCCTCCATTGGTATATCAGCCAACACAACACTTATCACCTAGCGACTTGTTTCGAGCGGCAATATTCATTGTGAGCGGTGATCCAAATACCACGTTTTGTCTCAGGTCCGATGCGCTCTACGTGAAGACGCAACAGCGACTTGCAGTCTGAATCAGCTTCGGAGGCGAACTGGTTTAGAATGTAGACTGCCTATTCTGCCGCGTCTCGGTAGAAACTAATGAGGGTCCATTCAGTAGGGCTGCAGTATCTCTTTTGCTTAGATAACTTCGTCAAGATCAGTGACATTCGTTTTATACTTAGAACCAGTACGAGTGTAGCGGATCGCAATCCACTTACTCCAGGAGCAATTACAACCTTAACCGAAGGCTAACGTTTAAATCGTTAATTGTATTTCTCGGTTTTTTTAATGCGGCAAAGCTGCCTATATCCAAATCTGTAGGTTTTCTATCGATAGTAAATCCTAATGAAATATATAACTACTGGCTGTTCCAGCCACGTACTGACTTGTTGTTTATGTAAAGCCACATCATTGTGTGGTCACACCATCTTGTGCAGCCCATACCATTTTGTGATCATTTACCAACACCCTTCATACCAGGGCACGTGAACTCCCGTTACAGTCCACAAGCTGTTGCACATGGCTAATATTGTAGAGTGCCTTCCTCTCTTGCGGAGCTTGTCTGATTACGCGATTCACTTTTTTGATTTGCCAATTCTTAAGCCTTGCAAAACAAAGCCCGATGTTTATATATACGCCTTCATCAGTGGTAGATGAACGATGAACTATTGCCTAAAGTAATATATGAAATGTGCTGACTTATGCGCTGCCGCATCTTGGTGGTCGCCAGAAATTTGTCTACCAACGTTAGATCTATCGACAATGAAAGTGATCATTACCCTTTTTACCTGTCTATTCCTTGCCAATACTAATCGAGCAAATAAATCTTTCAGCTACGTTGATGGTGGGTAATTATATCTCGTGCGTGTTAAGGTTGTCGAAGGCTCTATTAGTTAAATGTGGCTGGAACCGGAATTTACGTACAAGAAGAGGACAGCAAACCATTCTCCATGGCAAAGGCGGTCATTGCCTGACTGATGATTTTACGAATGATCATCTTATGCACACACTATCTGCTCGCCTAAATCTGCTCTGTGAGTGTTGTATTCGATGACGACTCTTGGTCATCTTGATGTTAGAGTATCGTCCTTCGATGGAAATGTACCGACTAGTGTCGAAGTTACCTAACCATTTCATCACCTCTATGGATCGTCTATCTGTCGCCATACACTCATTGAAGCAGCCTTTAGCATGCTTATTTCATTTGCTAGGGACTGATTGATCACTGTAAAGTATTTAGTGGCTAAGAATGGCTCGATTTCTCAGTTCAATCAGATGCCTTTCTAGTAAAACGCTTGATCTAGCACGGGCATTTCGCTTATAGCCAATTTACCATTCCGTATCTTGAGCGCTTGCATGAGACACTTCGATCCATGCACACCTCCTTCACAGCATTACTTTTCACTACTTACTGCTTCCGTTGAATATCCGTTATCGACTAATTGGCTGATATTGGGCCTTTTTTACATCGGCCAATAGATTTACAGCACCACAGCTCACACTGACCGTGTACAGATACTTCACTTCTGTAATACACCCTATCCATCTGTGCAACAAAAACGATACATGCCATCTTGCTCTTACTTTCGAAACACAATCTTTATTAAATTCTACACATTTTCTTGAAAATTTGTCCACGCTTTGCACGCTTCGTATGCTGTCACTGGATTAGGAAGTTCTTCATCCAGCTTCTCTTGCCGTGTTTCGCTGAAGCAAAGATCTTGATGTTGTGGCCACAACATTACGCTCTTTAGCAGGAACAACTCTTACCACTAATCTTTGACCTGTTGACTGTAGTAACATTTTGCTATTCCGGCTAGATTATGTTGACCTTGAGGTCTTTTGCCACTGTTTCCACTGGCACACTGCAAATTGTATTCGCCTTACCAAGCATTTACTCGTGGCAGAATTTTGGTGTCAAGACCATGTTAGAATATCTACGCGTCGATATGATTTTATTCAACTTCCTTTCAATATTGAACACACTTGCGGTTGCACGTGTTGCCACGGTCATTCTCTCTACAAAACCCTACGCCAGATTTAATTTTCAACCGGTCTACATTACCCGCAATCTTATTGCTACATTTGCAGTATGCTTCTTGTGACACGCTTGGCGCCTGGGCGGCGTTTCTTCTCAATCAATGCCTTCTTTTACGAGCGCTGACTCGACCAGGGCCGACCTCGGCGTATCTGGTTAGCTATCTGACGGCTTGAGTCAGTCCCAAAAATATTACAAAACCAATAGTTTTGTGCTAGACACAGTGATTGTGCTTCTGGCTCCGACTTTCACTCGTACATAACAGTTGCTGCTAGCAAGTAGCCACCTATAATTGGATTTTACAGCAGAATACTTTGGTGTAACAGGGTCACACACGATGGTGTGGGTTGAAAAAATATGTGGGTTACACAATATGATGTGACCACACAATGATGTGGCTTTACTTAAACAATAAGTCAGTACGTGGCTGGAACAGCCAGTATTTATACATTTCAGTAGGTTTTACTATGGATAGGAAAACCTATAGATTTGGATATAGGCAGCTTTGCCGCAAATAAATCCGAGAAATACAATTTACGATCTGAACGAAGAAGTTAGTTACCTTCTGTTAAGGTTGTCATTACTCTTGGAGTAAGGGGATTGCGATCCGCTACACACGTACTGGTTCTAAGTATAGAACGAATATCACTGACCTTAACGAAGTTTTCTCTAAGCGAAAGAGCTACGGCAGCTTCGCTGCATTTGGTAGCATTTGTAGTCAATCTACACCTGAGTCGTTACGACTGACCCTCTGTGAGGATGGGGCAGTTCTCTTATTTACCCCAGGGCATGCAGGGCGGGCTTAAAAGGCTGATATCGCTGCTTGGTCATGAGGGCAACACCTCGCTTCGCAAAGGCCTGAAGTGATCAACGCGCGCCTGCCAGAGGCGTTTTCAAGCCAAAAAAATGCTTTGCTAGAGTTACCACAGCAGAATATGTGCGACCATGACGTCACCGTCGACGACGGATGACCCCCCCCGACCAAGACGCTCATAGTGAGTCTTATGACCTTCTAGGGTAAGGATGGAGAGAATGTCCTGCTCTGGTCGAGATGTCCATGGCGTCCGTCATGCACCAGTCCGAGCAACAGCGCGTGGCGCTAACTATCTTAAAGCTCGGGGGTCGAGCGCGAGAATAGGCACAGACGTGTGGCACTTCGGTTAAAGCGGCGTTTCCCACCTGGAAGGAGCTGAAGCTGTAGCTTTCACGAGTATGATCGCCGCCTAAGCAGGCATATCGCGTTCGATCGCGTTGCCTTGCAAATCGACAGGGCAAGAAGGAATTATTAGACTCTGTCCAAGCGTTGCGTACTCTCCTTGCCGGTATCGCAGCCGATCCTCTTCCCGAGGCGGTCACAGGGACCGTCTTTATGGTGGGCCTCCGCACTGGCGTCGCCAAAATGGAAGTCTTCCGTGTGCACCCGTCTTCTTTTGAAGAAGCAGCAAATGTGGCATTTAATGCCATACTCAACTTTAAGTTGGCACGACTTGGTTGTAGTGCACACTCTAACTGTTGGTCGAGCGGCACAGAACCGATGGATCGCAGCTATGCTGAAGATGAGGAGGCAGAGCTCCGAGCTGCCAAGCAGCGTTCGAACGCCCGACGGTGTTTTGTCTGCGTTGACACCCGTCATCTTCGGATTGGTCGTCTTCTGCGCAAGGTGCGTCAAGGTTTATCGAACCGACGTCCCGCTTGTTACCATATTTCTGGTTTGTCGCGGGGAAACGTCAACACCCAGTAGGCGCGGGGCACCCTACTGGGAAAGAACTGAGTTATGTTGAGCCTCAAGGAGGTAGAGGTCAGCACGGCCCAGCCCTGAAGAGCTTCGCGCTCTTGAACACGGAACGTGCGTGCTAGCCGGGCTTGCTGGACGTGGACGCGACAGACCGTGAAGGGCTTTGGAAAGCCATGAAAGATCCTGATCGACTCCGGGGTGTCAAGCATTTTTTGTTCGATGCTCCACGATGGAAGGAAGTCAGCTGTATGCTATGACGCTGAAGGCGCGGTTGAGTGACATTGTCAATGTTTGCTCAGCGACGGGGACATGTGTCACGGTGCCAAAGGTCCCTGTGGACCTCGGTGTCAAGTTTCTTGACTTTGATAGCGTGGAACACTGCGGAGTCTTAAACTTGAATTCAAGTTCTGATCATCCTTGGTATGGCATGGTTGAACACCATGAGCCACGGATCGACTGGAGGTCGAGGACCTTGGGCGCAATGCGCACGTCTCCTGGTAGGCTTTGATGAGTCATGAACCAAATTCTGCTAGGAGGCGAAAACGCTATTGGTGCGGGCACGAGATCGCGACAGTCAACGTGCTGGAGATCGGAATATCCGAGTTAGTAAGCACCAAAGTTGTATCGGACAGGTGTCCCGTGAACGTGGAGCGGCATTCAACCCAATGAGCGCTGCTCGAGTAGCGAAGTAGTTGCTGCATGCCATGCGTGGTATGGTCCGCCAAGGGCCGAGGCATCGATGGCGAGGCCCTTCAGAAGCGCGTGGAGTGGCACGTTATCCACTGGACGAAAACTGCGGAGCTAGCAGCTCTGAGTCGGATGCTTTAATAACAGCAGAGCTCCGGTGGAGCAGGAAGTGGGGCTAACACTGGACGACGTTGAGTGCGTACTCACACTGGTCTCACCGAGACTTGCAACCTCTGTGAAGATACAGTGACGCCGTATGCTAACTGCAAGACGCCGGGCGTCGACCCTGACACAGGATTTGTCTCCCGCAGACGATAGCGCACAGCTATACGACCTCGCCAATGTTATGACGGGGAAGGAAGTCGGCGACACCACCTCGAGGCTATTCCTACGGTGAATGCTTCTCTTGAGCTGGACGAGATGCCTCTCGAAGAGTTCGGCGGTGCTTTTAAGGCGGGCGACTTAGCCGAAGTGGTCATTACACGACCGAAAGAAGAGATCAACTCGTCGTCGCTTATGGATGAAGCTATCCTGGACGGCACCAATAGGGTGCTAAGCGCACGAAGGAGATCTTATATCCTGAAGCATCCCTCGGATCCGTACTATCCTTTGGTGATGGAGTTTGAAGACGTCGTCTATAAAGACCCGCCGTCGAACCAACGTCCGGACCGAGGTGTGCGCCATGAAGTCGACCTAGTTTCAGGAACCAAATACTGCGTAACACGTCAATGTCTCCTACCCAAAGGGCGACGCAAGAATGGTGCGTAAGATCAAGTCTCCCCATTCGACACCCATATTTTGCTATCCGGAAACCTAACGGCGAGTGGCGTATTGTTTGCGCTTTCAAAAAGCTCAACGCTGCCACCATTCTGGCACCGACATCAATTCCTAGGAAGGACGTTCTCTAGAACAACATGGCTGGATGTACGAAGTACAGTGCACTCGACTTGGTCGATGGATATTACCAATTGCTCATGAGAGATCGTAATGTTTCCTTGACAGTAGTAAGTACTCCGGGCGGCATGCTCTGGGGGTGGCTGGTGATGCGTGAAGGGATGTCATGTAATCGTCTTGTGACGCAGTTGTTCAGGTCCACCGTATACACAGACATGCTTCGACGACATCTTCGTCCACAGTCGTGCGGGTCACGGGAGGACAGATGAAGAGTACCGCATCGTCCATTTACGAGCGGTGTTCGATTGCATGCGCACGAATAAGCTGTATGCTAATACAGATAAGTGCATCTCTGGCGTTGAAGAGATCCCCTTTCAAGGGTGCTTCATTGGGAAGCGTGGTTTTCGAACGGACGCCGCTAAGGTCAAGGCCGTTGTGGACTGACCGGTTCCGCCAACTACTTGAACAAGTACAGCGAGAACTACGCAGAAATAGTTTCCTTAAGAAGGATGCGGAATGGTGTTGAGACACCCGAACATCAGGAGGCTTTTAACGGAATCAGAGATAGCCTCCGTCATGCAGCAAAACTGGCGTTTCCAGACTCTGACCGTCCTTTCAGTGTCGTCCGTGACGCTTTGGACTTTGCCATCGGCTGTGCACTACTGCAAGCATGGCAAGATCGGGTGATCGCGTTCTGATCTCGTCGGCACAAGACTGCAGAGAAGAATAACTCAGTTCACGTCAGGGATTTAGTTGCGATGAAGTATGCACTTGTCAAGTTCCGGGTTCACCTGCTCGGCTTCAAGCCGTTCGTGATCAACACAGATCATGCGTCACTATGCGCTGCGACTCAGTCGCCTCACCTCTTGCAGAGGATGGACAGGTGGCTCTCAAATGGACGAGCACCTATGTGCGTGCGTGTGAGATGTGTATAAAGGGTGAAAACCCTTTCTGACTGCGGCGGCGCTGCTGGCCAGTTTGCCGGTACCCTACGGGTGTTGGTGGACCATGAGTTTGGACTTTGTGGCTAGCTTGCCGATGGACTCGGCGGGTAACACGGGTGTCGTGACCTTCGTTAACCGTTTGAGCAAGATGGCTCATCTTGCGGCGGTATCGGACACCGTCAACGGTGTCAGTACAGCAGGAAGGTTTGATCGAAGATCTTCAAGGTGCTGGACACCAAGCTGGATATGTTAATGATGGTCCATCCGCAGACCGATGGTCAAACTGAGGGCGTGAATCGCGTTGTCGAGGACGTCCTTCGCAACATCTGCACAGAGACTTCGAGTGGCCGAAGCACCATGTTGCCGCTTTTATAGTTCACTCTGATCAATGCAGTGCATTCATCTACTGGCTACATGCTGTTCTACGTGAACGAGCCCGCTCATCCTCGCGTCCCGCTGACGCCGCCACCCCATGGTTCAGCTTGGTGGGGGAGGAAAAGCCGAGTGGCTAGCTGATGTCAGCCCCCTCACGGTTCGTAAAGACGTCGATGACTTCATGTCTACCAGACTGGGTGTCTTACGACCCTTTTGCGATGCGATAGCTAAAAGCCAAGACACGCAGAGAGAATATGTAGATGGAAGAAGCAGAAGTACTGCTGAAAGCTTTGAGGTCGGAGACCTGATTTTATTAGATGCTAAAAGCTTTCCTAGCCATGAAATTTCTGCTGTCCTTAAGACGAAGCTTTGTCCACGGTTTATCGGACTTTTTAATGTCGTGGCCAAGGGGGACCTTGCGTATACGCCGAACCATTACGAAACGGATTCGCACCCACCCGGTATCTTATGTGGGTTTGCTCAAGCTGTACACGGATCGGGCACAAGTGTACTCGGAAGCATTGGCGCCAAAGTTGCGTTCGCTGTCGCTCGACCACCCAGAAGCTGGACCAGCAAGTGGTTTTGAGCACGGAATGCAACGATCTCTATATCCAACGGCACCAAGCGCTCCATTTTCACATTCTGCAGCGCATTCGTCTGTTCAACGAGTAGGAGCTGCTCCGACAGAGCGCGACTGTCTTCAACGTGAGGCAGCCGGTGTACAACGTGCTCCGAGCTCTTGAGGACTTCCGCGCAGTGGTATGCAACCCCAGCATGACATTTAGCAAATCCTAATTGCGACGGACCTCATCCTCAAGGGCTCGAAGAGCATCGCGAGTCGCCGGGCGGCGATTGTCCCAGCCGTCATCGACCGCCGTCGACTCTTCTCGACGAGAATGGAAGTGTCCACTATCACGTGGAACATCTTGAGGGTCGACGTCGTCGTCAGGGTCAAACCTAGTATCTTGATCTTGATTAGTGGCGGGGATGACCCGACTTCGAGAGCTCGTTTGAGTTTAAGTGCCACTTCGGCGAGACTGTTCGTGGCGTCGTGGACGCTTATGGTCAGAGGGATCGCGACGTCCCGCGTCGTCGTACGCTCGGCAATAGCCAGGGAAGACGAAGGGCCATGTGCTGAGCTCAAGCTATGACCCTGTGCTGCTGCGATTGCAGCGTCACCCGTGTAAGAGATCACAGAAATCGCGGGGGCGTGATGAATCAGCCCATACGTCGCAGGGCGTCAATCCGGAGGAAGTCGGCGGCGCGCCTTGAGTTTGGCAACCTCAAATCGAAGATGGCGTTCCACGCGCGCGTCCACCCTCCTGTGGCTCAGCTCTTAGCTGTACATCAAGGAAAGTTTCAGGTGCGCTACACTCATTGCTCAAAGAGCTCTTCGTCATCTGCAGCGGTTTCGCCAAAGACGAGCACCACAGACATCGTCGCCACCGCAGGTACAGGAGCGCCTCATCTTTAGTAACGAAATCGAAAGCAGTACGTATCCAACGGAAATTCTGATGAACCTAGAAGCGAGCTTGAAGATCTTTTCGTTCGTCAAACCCATCTTATGTATTGGCCGGAGGCCCGATCACGTAGACGCCCAACGATCGAGTGACTGCGTCCTTTGCGCTGTAGCGGGGTCCGCCGAGCGGATGCCGTCTTCCACACGAAGGTCATGCGTCGCGCCGTCTAGGCACTTCACCCTCTTCTTCTTCCCATCCTGGGGAAGGAGTATCCGATTCGTAGTCAACTTCCTCCGAATCGTCGACGAGGTAATCTATCGTCCGGGGCGGGCATAAAGCGCGGAACTCGGTTACTGAGAGTATGGACTGCGCTTCCCTCAAAGCCGCGAACGTGCTGTCGGGAGTTGCACTGCGTACAGGAGGCGAAGTAAGGCTCTGCCCGCTGGCGCTCTCGGAACCAGCGAGGCTGGGTGTTTTCCCTGTCCTTGTCACAGGGCTCATGAAGCAGACAAATGAAAGAAGATCCCCACGCGAGGGTCGTTCGAGGCGACATCTGAATATGAACTGAAGGTGTTCGCAATCTTGATGGGGTAAGTGTCACGAGGTTTCACGTACCCTCGTAGGAAGGGTGTGGGTTAGACAAGATGGTGTGACGACACTACACTTAAATAAGAAAACAGTACGTGGAAGGAACAGCCAGTAGTTATATATTCAAGTCGGTTTTACTATATACATAGAAAACCCTATAACTTTAGATATAGGCGGCTTTGCCTAAATAAAACCGAGAAATACAGTTTACGTTTTCAACGGGAGAGTGAGTTAGCCTTGGGTTATGGACGTGCTTACTCTTGGAGTAAGCTGATTGCTATCCGCTACACTCGCACTGGTTCTAAGTTTAGAACGAAGGTCGCCGACACTAATGAAGCTTCCTCTAAGCAAAAGAGGTAATGCAGCTCGCTGCAATTGGCCTCATAACTTTTTAGTAAGTTTGCTACACTTTACCAGTGGTAAAGAATACTACAGTTACAGTGTATAAGCTTTGCTATCGAAAAACTAAGTTGCTCGCACACAATGTCGATAGCTAAGACTATTGTCAGGCACTACTTTCCTGGTAAACCAGTCGGCTTCGTCCTTGGCCTTTGGATCTTGGAACATTAAAACGCCAGCGCCTGTTGTCATGTGCTAATCGCTTCTTGGCTTTATTGGTGGATGCCTACCAAATTCCTGAATCGAGCTGATTTGCCCACATCCAGTCAATTTTGAGTAAAATATACTATGTGACCTAGAGTGCTCGAAATCTCGATAGAATACCTGCTAATTTCTTTTTAACGAGGCTTGACTTCCCTACGAAACAACAACGTCTTATGAGCGCAAACCGTTATAGCTTGAAGAAGCGCTCTTAAACAGAATGTGTATGCTTTTTCGAATGTATCTAAAATTTATCTGTGTCAATACAAGGTAATAGACCTGCCAGTTGACAGTCTCAAACCCCTAAATAATGGCAAAATCATTGACACCAGCCTGTAAGAAGATGAGTTATTCGATACTATCCTGATAGCGATCCAGGCCTAAATTTCACAGCTATTCACAATATTTGATTATCATAATGACAGTAACTAGTGATACCGCGAATCAAAAAATTTCAATAAAATTCACTAATGGTGTGGCAAAGCATCACGCAAATTGCGCGAGTGACTGCCCGCGTTCGTGTCAACGGCAAGCGCTTTGCCTCGATCAATGGTGCGCTCAAGCACGCGACATAACGTTCCTGTCTGTTTGTCAAAATGACAATACGTTGGTATTTGACTAGGAAATCAAGTGCGAGCCGGTATGGCACTTGAAATTGATGGCAGGATCTATCGCGTGGGCAAAAGTCAACATGTAAAACCCGGCAAAGGCGGAGCTTACGTTCAAGTTCGTCGACGTGAAGGATTTGATGTGAAAGATAAATAAACTTATGGAATATGCTATAGGCGGAGCTGAAGGAGATAAAAACTGGATTCAAGAGGAATTGCCGATTTCGAGCTGCAGAGACCGTGAATAAGGCACCACTTGGCCCTGATGAGCTTTACCAGTTTCTTTACCACAATGGAAATTACTTGGTTATAATGCACCTAAAAACTTTCGAGCAGGTAATTTTCTGTTCGTGTTGGAGCCGCTAGGTCGGAGAAATAATTGTTGAAATGTGGTGTCGTGGGTAGATTGAGATTGATCGTAACCTATTCTCTGGCCGCCAGCTCGAATTTTTACAAGATGGTATGACATTGTCACTACAAATCATCGAAAATGATGTGCTATGGGCAACAATGCCCGAGCATGTGACGCTAGAAGTGACGGTATGTGCAGTAAAAGGCGTTTTGTACCCACGAGCTAAATATTTGTTGGGTTTAGAACACTACTCCGAAGGGTGTGGCAGACACAGCACTGAGCGTCAAGGATGCGACACTAGAAAATGGTGCCGTAATCAAGGTTCCGCTCTTTATTGAGATCGGCAACAAAGTCAAAGTGTCCACGGAGGATGGTACTTATGTCGATAAACTGTAAACGCTCTTGGAAATGTGGTACGCAGGCATCATTGTACTTCACTGCATCAAGTTCTATTGCAGAAACGTCAAAATAAAAATCCTTCAAAATTTGTACATGTTATACCCATCCGTCAGTAAATGATCTGTCTTCATAATCAGCGCTCTAATTCAAGTCACAATGCATGCGTCCCATTCACGTTCCTCTTTTGTAAGGTTATGAGCGTAGGCACGTTTCCCTTCTCCGAAATTACACACTTAGACGGGTCAAATAAAGCATCTCATGGCAGAAATACCGGTACACTATCGTCACACGTCTTTGCAGGGCATCAGACCTAATAAATACTTACCAGTAGCGGTTTCACCACATTGCTCTAATAATACGTGGCAATTGAGGTGAAAAAATCGGCTTCGCTACTGATCCCATTAACTGGCTGATATAGCTACGGCATTCCGCCTTTTGTCTTCCAGTGTCCATCACCACCCGTCTTAATATGGCGAATCATTCGGAGACCTCGGCCGATCACCAGCATCAGCTTGTTGGTGACTGTCCGCACGCTGTGGCCTCCATTATCATCCAGCGCCACCATGACAAACGTCAGCGCTTCGACTCGGCTGATTACGAGATGGCACAGCGGGTCTCAGGCCCATGTCTTGGGTGCACATGTGGCAAGTGCACGTTATCGGATGGAACTGATCTGGAGCATGAACCAGAGCCTGGCCTAGCCGATAAGCCAGAGCAACTTAGATGTTTGCGACTGCAACGCTTCGACTCAGCAGATTGGGCTCTGCAAACTCAGTGCACAGAATCACTTGCGCAAACGGACGAAATGCCGACCAGCGTGGCACAATTGCTTTTAAATCGGCATGCGCTGAAGACATGTGCATATGTCGGTCCAGTCTTTCTCAAGAGCGGTGAGCACAGCACGGGACTTGGACTTAAAGATCGTTAGCATTTTTGTAGCTTTCTTTTAATTGGCACAATGTACACTACTTGTTCAAACCTTCACCGCTTATCTGCTCAGTCGACCCACGACGCGCACCACATGCATCCATGATGTGTTGAAGCCCAACAGCTAACGGGTGCACTGTTTTTGTGGCAAAAGAAGCACGTGAATATTCTAGAATGCATTACGGGCATTTCCTTATTAAAATGGAATTGACTGATATTCGAAATAAAGACTTGAGGCATTCTAGCTCTGTAAGTAACGGACATGCAGGACTAGATTAAAGTAAACAAAAATTGATCTGTCGCTAGATACCGAACGATATCGATGCATTGACGACACATATGACAAAGCGCAAGTCAGTGATGTCAAACACTCACCGGCAAAATTACACCAGTAGTTTTATTGGTGGTAATTGCAATGGCGGATTTACATTCAGCTTAAGCTTCAAACTTTAAAGGACGGTGCTGAAAAGTAATTTTACATACATAAAACGGGCTGGTCGTCATGTCGTATCCGAGGAAACCCACGAGATCAGAAATAACTGCCTTGATTACCAGTACAACGCATATAGAGCGCAATAGTAATTCACTGTATGACCTGTTCTTAACATAATAATAAATCATGCAAGTTTATAGTACGCCGACGAAATAGATATTCCTCTTATATTCTGTGTATTTACATTTTTAAGAGACAATTTTTCTTACGCAGTTGTAGGCTCATCATACGGACCTGAATGATATCTGGAATATCATGTTGTAGCCTATTGCGGTCTTTTTGGGTACATCATGAATCGCCTGGAAGCACTACAATGAATGCGAAAGCGTCTTTTGGATACGATGCTTATCATCTTATCAAAATATTGCAGGCCTTGTTTGATTTTTTGGCTCCATTTTGTTCCCAAATGTACAATGAATAATATTTACTCCTAATTTATTGTTAAGTTTCTCGAGCCGTATATTTCTTCTACTACATGAATTTTAGAATATCTTTGCAGTTTTGATCGTTATATGAGCCCAAAACGGCAACCTTGTCTCAATTATAAATATAGATCTACCTTCTGTTCTAACCTTTGAAAGAGGTAATCAGGCTTCGCAAACTCATACTCACTGAGCAATCAGATTGAAAATGCCTTACGTCAAGTTCGCTCGAGGCAAATTTGATACTTTTGTATAAATTAACGACGAAGCAGTACAAATGCTTCTGCAACCTACACTTCAATGCACTTCGTTTACTCAACAACGTATTCTTCCTCGTCTTCTTCATCCTCGTCCGCCATTGCAACAGCATCATGCGACCATTGCTGCTCTGAAGCATGGCGACTGAGCCTGACACAACAATAACATTAATTTTACAAGCAATCGGCACAGCTAAGAAGTGAGTCTATGTACCTTCGAGCAATGATGACCTCCATCTCAACATCGCGCTCCAAATTGTTGAGTAATAGTTCTTGTGGACAACCTGGATATCTGTTAGTACCTCGATACATTTTATACTTCTCCCTAGCCACCAAACCACACCTGCCACTGGGCATTTCTTGCTGCGCTGCAAGTGGGCCTGAATCCCTTTCTTTGAATACGTGTGGCCACAGCTTGGACTGCACTGTTGCAGGTTACACGATCAGCAACTATTTTGAAATGTAATAATCTACACGACAATTCGCACTTTCGCAACGGGTCATCCATCTCCATCTGTGTGACAGGACAGATAGTGCTCCTCGTGCTTTCGCTTTCCTGAACCAGCACATCTTCGTCGCCGTCTACCGCACGTTCAATCTGCAAGGTACGGTTTAGTTACTCCAAGGTTTACGTATTGTTGAGAAGGATGACATCAATGAAGTACTCCTGCTTTATCGCAAAATTTCTTGTAGAAGTCATGTTTGGTCGCATTGATACGCGGTTTAGCCAATGCGCTCTTCAGCACGTTATTAATCTTCGTCTGGTCCAGCTTTCCAGTCTCTACGAATGGCTCGAGTTTCTCCAATTGCGTCTTGTAACGTGTTAGCTGAGTCTCAAGCAGGGCAAAACCTTTGGCCGTCTCGCCCAATTGCTGCAGGTGCTCTTGGTCGTCCAGGTCTTTCAAAAACGCTGCGTTATTGCATAACGAGTCCACGCCTTCAATTGCGTATTTCAGTATCTCTAGATGTTGTTTCTTTGCTGCGTACAAAGCCATCTTTAGCGCACTCGGTAGCGCCTGTTTGATGTTGGCCTCCAGCTCCGTGTCCATTGTATTTTGGTGCCAATAGTAATTTAGTCCCGTTTAGAGATTTATCATGACCAATGTCCTGATAAAATTGACGCACGCTAAATCACAATTAAATTATGCTCGGAATAAACATGATATAAAAGGTGTATTTATAATGTTATAGATTGCATTCCTAAGCTGCTGTTACTCTTAATCTATGTTTCTTCAACAAATGCATCAAGTCCCAAATGGTAATTCTCTAAAGCAGCGAGCGTCAAAGGCGCAATCGTGTCGAGCCTTGCTCCATCCAACCAGGAGTCCATTGAGTATGCTATCCGAATTAAGATGTGATCAGTCATTGAGTACCTTTACTGAATTTAATCATTGCATGAATTTACTTTGAATTCAGGATATATTCTTGACCTTCACTTATTGATGCCTCTCTGTAAGTGTTTAGCTCTTACAGCTAGCGTAGACTAGAATTTTTAAGATCCACAATAGTATCGCTCATAATATCGGGTGTGGCTTCATCAGTATGCTCACTTGTTCCTTGACTCGGACAGAAAATCCCGTTTCTCTTTTGATATCCTAAGAGACATGCGATACGTGCCCCAGCTCCGAAAAAAGGAGCGATTTCAGAGCGCAAGTTTCCATGTATTTGATGCTATCAAACGTCTGGTCATCGGAGAATGGTTTAACTATACCTTAAGCAATCGGGTCATGTCGTTGTCTGTGATACGTTCAACGATGAATGGACACACGTTCATTACGTCAGCAATGTTTCAACATGTTTCTCTTATTGGTAGCAGCTATCAGCGCGTTTGGCAAAACACGGTCCACAAATTGAGGAATTGAACAAAATATATCCCAACATCTTTGCCTCATATGAATAGCTCGCTGCTCTCATGATTTCAAATTCTGTCTTCTCTAGACTAAATAACTCATTCTTGAGCAAGAATCCCTGTAATTGCCACTGACATTGGTGCCGAAGATGCTGTTAGAGCTCAGCGATATATATCAGTTCGACAAGCCGCAGAGCGGAGAACACGAGCTTTCCGATGTTTCTCTCCAGGATCAAAGGCCAGCTTATCTGCGAACAGATTGGTGAGAGAAAATTTATTTTGCAGAATGGAAACTTGTTTCATGTTTGCTGGATTTGATCAAATGGTAAATAAACGTATGCCTCGCTCGAACATTAAGGCACAGCATCTACTGAGAGATGATTCAAAGTGAGCACCTTTTGTAACTAGCCCTTCTTAAAGCCGTAGATGATTAGATCCATCATCACTTTCCTTTGGTAATGCTCCATTCCCGACAAATTCCATCTCTCTTGCTCTCTTCTTAGTTTTCTTCTTTTTGTTTGACTCGTTCGACCATACGTAACTCTCCACGCTCAATTTTTTCGTCTTCCCAGTTCTTACTTTCAATTAAGCGCTTCTTTTGCTGCAGCAAACCCTTCATTCCGAAAAGGGATGATCATCAATAGACACATTCTCACACTTACAAATGAATTCATAAAAGAGCCTGGACTTAAATATAGCAAAAGAATGCCGCGGTCTCTATTCATGTAAGTGTATGACCGCTAAAGCCGCATTCTTATCGATTTAATCGTTTAATTCCCAGAGAGACCGTCTTCCTGGTCTTAACATTCATTACATCAACACGTCCAGTCAGAAGTAAAATGAATGTGTTTAACGAGCTCAAAATCAGGAGAAACCGGCGGATATTCGGAATTCATAATGGCTTGATGAAGAGTACCAAGCTTCTGCTCTAACATCTTTATCCAAGACGAGGGATTCTTTTTCCCTCTCCTGAAGAGCAGCGTTTCATTTTGTGGCTCAGAAATGGACCCGTTCTTTGATCATGATAAAAAGCAAGTCCACCGCGGGTCCACACTTACTGTGTGGAGCCTCCCCCCAGACGATGGCAACCTTACACACTAAACTGGTGTAAGGCATGGAAAGCAACACTACAAGAAAATTTCATTGTGGCTAATGTATGCACACAAATTTTAATAATAATAGAAACATAAAAACGTACTAACTTACACAATGTTTGTGTGCGCTATCTAGTGTTAGAATTTTTGGGGTCTCTGGCTCTTTTTTCTTACTATGCAGCCCAGAATAGAGCGGTGCAATTCTAATCTTTTGAGAAAGCCAGATTGAAAGGTCGATGTCAAGTTGTAATTAAGTCAACGCAATTTGTAAATATTTTGTGCATGATATCTACAGGAACCTTAAATATTCCCGAGAAGTCGAGATCAAAATTTTAGCTGCGAAAAGCTTAAACCACTTCACATCTATATGTACTTCGTCGTACATCGGTTCCAACAAGTATGTGCACTTGCCCTCGTACGCTGGTACGTGTTTGACCTTAAATATCATGTTCACCGTCTTGAGCCTGGATGTCCCACGAAATCCTTTGCAAACATCCATTAAAACACAGTATGAGCCTTCGCAGCTGACACAATCGTTTTGTGCTTCTAAAGGAAATTGCCTTCATCTTCGCCATATCTTTGGCCCTGTCGAGTCCCTGCTACCATTTTTTAACAATTTGACTGAAAACAACACCAACGGCATCACCGACATCTCAAACCGCTTTGAAATATGCGCTTTGATGTGCACAATTTTTGCAAAGTAAGGTACATACACTTAACCAAGCATGGTTGGTGTACGAGAAGGAATTAATTCGGAGGAAGACTGCCTTTTAGCCTTTTAAGCGTAAGAGATCACGTGCATTGCAATCGCAACAATCATATCGCCTGGGCTTAGACGATTGGTACGGAATAGCATGATCGTTCTAGCTAAACTGTACGTACTGACACATTCAACATGAGTCCGAGTTACGGCCTATATAAATACCGAGATTTTTCAAGAGGGAAGCGGCGTTCAAGTTATATACTTTGCATGAGAAGGCACTAGGCACATAGACCATGTGTGTAAGGGGTTACACGTACCCTGGTAAAAGGGGTGAGTCACACAAGAAGGTGTGACCACACAATTGTGTGACAACACCTTAAAAAGAAGCCACTACATGGCTGGACTGCCAGTGGTTATGCATTTAACTAGTTTTACTATTTAATTGGGAGAACCTATAGATTTAGATAAAGACGGCTTTGTCGCAAATATAACTGTGAAATGAAGTTTATGTTTTCAACAGAAGAGTCAATTAGCCTTGATTCAAGATTGTATTTACTCTTGGAGTAAGTGGTTTGCGATTCGCAACACTCGTACTAGTTCTAAGTATAAAACGACGATTATTGACTTTAACCCAGCATTCTTTAAGCGAAAGAGCAACGGCAGCTTTGCAGCACTTGGTAGCACTTGTAATCAATCTACACCTAAGTCGTTACCACTGACTCTCTGTGAGGATGGAGTAGTTCTCTTATTTGCCCCAGGGCATGCAGGACGGGCTTATAGGGCTGTTGTCTCTGTTTGATCATGAGGGCGTGCAATACCTCACTTCGAACAGACCTGAATCGATCAACGCGCGCCTAGAGGCGTTCTCAAGCTATGAAAATGCTCTGCTAGAGCACCCACAGCAGAATAAGTGCGTCCATGACGCCACCGTCCACGACATATGACTCCCCCCAGCCCAAGCCGCTCATGGTGAGTGTTAAGACCTTTGAGGGCAAGGATAGAGAGAATCTCCTGCTCTGGATGAGAGAGGTCGAGATAACCATGGCGTCCGCCATGCTCCAGACCGAGCAACAGCGCGTGGCGCTAGCTATCTCCTAGCTCGGGAGTCGAGCGCGAGAATGGGCACTGAGCTGCGGCACTTCGGTTGAAGCGGCGTTTCCCTCGTGGGCGGAGCTGAAGCTGCAGCTATCACGAGTATTCTCGCCGCCTAAGCAGGAATATCGCGTGCGATCGCGTTTCCTTGCCGCCCAACAAGGCAAGAAGGAAGTATCGGACTTTGTCCAAGAGTTGCGCACTCTCCTTGCCGGTATGGTAGCCGATCCTCTTCCCGAGGCGGTCACACGGACCGTCTTTATGGTGGGCCTCCGCACTGGCGTCGCCGAAATGGAAGTCTTCCGTGTGCACCCGTCTTCTTTTGAAGAACCAGTGAATATGGCATCGAATGCCAAACTCTACTGTAAGTCGGCACGATATGGTTGGAGTGCACATTCTAGCAGATCGTCCAGCGGGATAGAGCCAATGGATTTCAGCTATGCTGAAGATGAGGAGGCAGAGCTCCGAGCTGCCAAGCAGCGTTCGAACGCCCAACGGTGTTTTGTCTGCGTTGACACCCGTCATCTTCGGATTGGTCGTCTTTTGCGCAACGCGCGTCAAGGTTCATCGAACCGACGTCTTGCTTCTTATCATTTATCTGGTTTGTCGCGGGGAAACATCAACACCCAGTAGGCACG
>NW_020188126.1:507626-510039 GCF_900000015.1 Plasmopara halstedii
TAAACGTAGTGTCAGGCAAAGTGCGACGTTGATTCTTTGTAGATGGTTTTGAGAAACCTTACAAGCTATAAGTGACACTGGTGTGTCGATAAACTTTATTCGAGCACAAGTTATGACTGGTCGAGGTGTTAGCCTGCCCCAAGGTTAAACAAAAATGACCATTTGTTTAGCGATTTGATCTACGATGAGAAGTCATAGGACGTCAGTCCCTTAGCAACGAAGTGTGAGGATTTTCGAGATAAAGACGAGTTTATCCCTTTCAACCTCGAGAAAAAGCTTGATAACATCCTAGGTATGCCATGGTTAAAGCATGATCAGCCTAACGCTGACTGAATGAAAATGAAGATCGTCGTTAACAAGTCGTGCAGCGCTAACTCTCGCTGCATGATGACAAACACAAGAGTCATCTATTAAAGAAGTTTTCAATGTCCCAAGAGATATCAAGGTGTGCGATGGCTCTCATGTTTGCAGGACAAGTCCGAGAAGACGAAAGTAACGACACCAACTGGAGGTGGAGCTCTCAGGCAAACTGTCCCCTTTGGCATCGACATGGAAGTCATGTGCGATGGTAGTATAAAGAATATTAAGCAAAGCCCCGTCCCAAGAGAAGAAAAAGAATTCCACCAAGAGCGTTTTCCGTCAAGTGTTTTGCGTACCCCTGATCAAGGTACAAGTTGTATTAATGAAGGACAAATTCAAGTTAAGACACTTCGAGTGAGTTTGTAAATACTATGGCCTACAACGAAGAAGGTGATGTGTTTCTGCAGCTATCCTCAACCGAATGTAATTTTACTATACAATAATTTATTATAATTTGATTAACTAATCCATGAATGATTTTTAGGTGGGGTGGTAAATAAGCGTGCTGTATATTAATTCATCATCGTAATTGAATGAGGGAATAAGTATTGGTTATCATGAAGATGATAGAGCTCCAAAAAGGAGAGAGGCCCAGCGTACACGTGTACTGCTAGCGCACTTTTAAGAAGAATAAGTAAGAAATGCATATTTTTAATAGTCTCAATACCTTCATTTCACATGCATGTACTTTTGAACTAGCTGACGGTAGAGGTTTTGGTTTTGGCTGCTGAAAGGACGTACAAGTTCAATCTCTGTGCGTTTCTTAACCTCGGAAGGTAGAAACAGCGTTTGTTCCAAAGTTTAATGTAATGTCGTTGTATTTTTCTTGTTTTTCAAAATCAAAAGTAATAAACATTACGTATTTTTAATAATAACAAAGTTAAAAATAATAAAAAAAAAAATTTTACCCTGTTAACAAGAAAGCCTTATTGACTGTAATAACGAGCTAAAGCAACGACTAAAATTTAAGTACACAACAGGGGCGTTTCTGTACCCTGCACGACTTAGTAAACGAACAACTCATATGAATCTTTTTAATGCAGCAATCACACCAGCGATACGTGATTTCGTGATTTTCTTTTTTCCCATACCAATAGCGAAATATTCAGCCAGGTACGATGGATCTTCAGTCGGCGCGTGAATTTTAAATCCTTGCTGAAAATGCTGATTGCCCCAATGAAGTAATTCAACCAATTTATGAAAAAGATGATCATCACGAATAAGCTGGTTAAAATCTATATCATACTTTCGTAATCCATGGAAAAAGTTATAACGGAGACCTTCAGTAGTAAAATCCATTTTGAGTAATTATTCAAACTCATCTTTCGCCAGCGGCTTCAATTTCGTCAATTCCGCCTTTCGAGTATCCCAAAACCTAAGGGGAAAGAACATGATTTTTTTTATCTGCTGAGCGTCCTCCTGAGAGCCTGGCCTCAACAAGATAGTCTTTCGTTTCGTGTCGTTGACGGCAGTCGTAGATCCCACAGCACAATTCTCCATAAGTATGGCTGTAAGTCCGACCAGGATCAAAAATGCACACATCGGCAAGTGACAGGAAGAAGTAGTGTCGTGTGATTCAAGTCGGGAATTGAATAATGTTTTTTGTTCGTCGTCGTTTCTCTCACTATCTACCAGTGGTCCACACGAAAAAGGCAAAGCGAAAATTACAATGACCATTTATTTATTGAAACAAACATAAAGAAGATTAGCGGAATTTATGTAAGCGGCGTAATCACCGACCATTGGATAGAGCAGTGACATATAAGAAGCACCATTTTTCAGCTTTTGAGAATCAGGCAAGGTCGACAATCTTGCAAATAGTGCCACGATCAAAAGCCAATCCGTAGACAAGTGTGGTAGCTGCACAGACCCTTTTGCAATACTTGATCTACGAACGGGATCACTTCATATCTTTGTACACGGAGGGAAAGGGAAAATAATCCCTTCTTTCTCGATTTGCGCATGATTTTAGAGCTTTGTCGCCCGCAACCCATAAAATAAGATTCAAAGAGATAAAGTGAAGATCGGACGCAATCAACACATTCGTTTTGTC
>NW_020188126.1:510049-511764 GCF_900000015.1 Plasmopara halstedii
TTGAGTTATGTTGAGCCTCAAAGAGGTAGAGGTCAGCACGGCCCAGCCCTGAAGAGCTCCGTGCTCTTGAACACGGAACGTGTGTGCTAGCCGGGCTTGCTGGACGTGGACGCGACAGACCAGGAAGAGTTTTGAAAAGCTATGGAAGATCCTGATTGATTCTGGGGTGTCACGCAGTTATGTTTGATGCTCCACGATGTAAAGAAGTCAGCTGTATGCTGAGACGCTGAAGGTGCGGCTAAGTGACATCGTCCATGTTTGCTTAGCGATGGGGACATGCATCACGGTGCCGAAGGTCCCTGTGGGCCTCGGTGTCAAGTATCTTTACTTTGGTAACTTGGAACGCTGCTTAGTCTTATACTTAAATTCAGGGTTTGACCATCCTTGGCATGGCATGGTTGGACACCATGAGCCATGAACCCACTTCTGCTAGGTGGCAAAAACGCTATTTTCGCGGGCACTGGGCCGAGACAGTCAGCGTTCTGTAGATTGGAATATCCGAGTTGGTGAACGCCGAAGGTGTATTGGACAGAAGGCTCGAGCATGGCTCGCGGGCTGAACGTGGAGCGGCACGTTTGAAGACGACATCTTGAAATTCCTTCACCAAAGGAAAGTACAGATTCGGGGGAATGTTCAGAACTGAAGATCCACTTCGTTCGCTCAGCGCCCTCTTGGTGTCCTCCAGGACAGCTTCATCCAGAAGCAACGACGATTTGATCACCTCTTCCGGTCGTATAATGGCCACTTCTGCTATGTCGCCTGCCTTCACATCGTCGCCGATCTCTTTGAAGGACATCTTGACAAGCTCAAGAAGAGCATCCACCGCAGGTATAGCCTCGAGGGTCACGTCGCAGTCTTCATCCCCCGTCATATCGTTGACGAGGGTGTATAGTTGTGCGCTATCATCTACGGTAGACACATCCTGGATCAGGGTCGACGCCCGGCGTCTTGCAATCAGCATACGGCGTCGCTGTCACTGCCCCACAGAAGTGTTATGTCTCGGCGAGAACAGGGGAAACACACACTCAGCGTCGTCCAGTGTAAGCCCCACTACCAGCCCCACCGGAGCGCTGATTTTATTAACAACATCCGAGGAAATGCTGCTAGTTCCGCAGTCTTCGTCTATTGAATAACGTGCCACCTCACGCGCATCGGAATGACCTTACCCAAGATGCCTCAGACCTCGGCCGACCATGCCACTCGTGGTATGCAGCGACTGCTTTGAAACGTGAGCAGTGCTCAGTGGTTACGTGCCACTCCACGAGCATAACTGTGGCCTCGCCCTCGATGCCTTGGTCCTTGGCCGACCATTTCACGCATGGCATGCAGCGACTGCTCCGATTCTTGGGCAACGATCAGTGGGATACGTGTCACTCCACTTTCAGCCCGCGAGCCATGCTCGGGACTCCTGTCCGATGCTTGTCCGATGCACATTCGGTGTTCACCAACTCGGATACTCCGATCTCCAGCACGTTGACCGTCTCGGTCCAGTGCCCACACCAATAGCGTTTTTGCCTTCTAGCAGAGGTGGGTTCATGACTCACAAAGCTCCACCAGGATATGTGCGCGTAGCGCTCAAGGTCTTCGACCTCCAGTCGATCCATGGCTCATGGAGTTCCAGCCATGCCATACCAAGGATGAAGTCATACCTTAAATTCAAGTCTAAGACTAAGCAGCGTTCCAAGCTATCAAAGTCAAGAAACTTGATACCGAGG
>NW_020188126.1:511774-512764 GCF_900000015.1 Plasmopara halstedii
AAGGAGGTCGCATCGAACAAAAACAAAACTCTTTTACACCTGGTTGAACGTATAGAAAACGCCATTGCTCTTCGCATCGCTTGCGATTGTTGTAATGTATCGACTGGAGTTTCGCTCACCTTAATCGGAACGACTGAGTCACGGCTAGAACCTCGGGAGTCAAAATATTCGGCATAAGATGACGTTCGTAATCTACAATTTATTTATTCAACATAAAGAACAACAGTCAAAACATAAGGGTAGTTATGAAGCTACAGAGCTCGAAAGCTATCTTGGGTACCAATCTTTAGAAACTTTAAGGATAGCTTAAAAGATGAGCATTACTAAATAGACTTGATATCTCGTGTTTTTCTGTTGTAAATTTGATACAATTTGTAAGATTCGGTCAAGCGGATGATCTTCGTTAATCTTCCTTGTTACAAAAGGGGACACGTACGTGGTGTATACAGAATCTGGTCGCAACAATCGAGGAATCATTTCGTGAATTAGCGACTGGCTATTGGCAAAAAGGTCATTATTGACGCTAATGACGATATCGTAGTTCAAGAAGGGCGACAGAGTAGAGACTCCGTACAAGGATAAGAGCAGATTTGATTGTGTGTGATCTCTCGGTGTTGGCTGAAAGGCACATACGACATCGACTTGGACTATCGATGATGGGCAGAATCATATGCTATTTCTCAATAGTTTCTACCGTATTCAGACCTGATTCATTTACTGGACTATCGACAGAAGAAAACTGTAACATCTGCGCGCGACACGTTTCGGGCAGATGCTTTGGCATACTATCTGCTAAGATTCGTGTGTTGCAGCTACGACTTTTCTTATTACAAGAAAAGACTGTTTTGAGTGAGAGATGAAATTCAGCAAGACAGGTATAGAATTACATTTCGTATAGCAGAACACAATAGAAGCATCATGAAGAAAAGTATCAAATGATCTCATCACTGCGATATTTTTTTAAATTGACATAAGCAAATGCTCTTTACA
>NW_020188126.1:513012-513485 GCF_900000015.1 Plasmopara halstedii
CAAATATCGGTGCAATCGTGCACGCAGTCTTGGTGACAATTTCTTGTCCTAGTCTCCATACTCCTTGCTCCCGAGAGCCCGTAGCATCGCTTCGCACATCCCATCACCCGCATACGCGGTGCGGATCAAATCCGTCACAGGCGACGTTACAGTTGTAAGACGAGCAAGCTCATAGTCTGGTCTACGTGACAACGCATTAGCCGAAGCATTCTGCTTTTCCGGCTTATACTTCACCTCGAAGTTAAATTTCGCAAAGAAGGATAGCCATCTAGCCATCCTCTGCGAGAGGTGAAGCGACTGAGTCGCAGTGCGAAGTGACGCACGATCTGTATAGATCACAAACGGCTTGGAGCCAAGCAGGTGGACCCTGAACTTAACAAGTACATAATTCATCGCAAGTAGCTCCTTGTCATGGACTGGGTAGTTCTTCTCTGCAGCTTTGAGCTGTCGAGATTCGAACGCGACCACCCGAT
>NW_020188126.1:513495-514074 GCF_900000015.1 Plasmopara halstedii
GATGCGGTATGTCATCCTCATTATAAAGCACCACAATTCGTGGTGTATCCGATGAATCGGTGCTATAGTACAGCAACCCGTTATTCAACAAATATCGGCGCAATCGTGCACGCAGTCTTGATGACAATTTCTTGTCCGAGTTTCCAAACACCTTGCTCCCTAAAGCCTGTAGCAACGCTACACACATCTCATCACCCGCATACGCGGTGCGAATCAAATTTATCACAAACGACGTTACAGTTGTAACATGAGCAAGCTCATAGTCTGGTCTTCGTGACAACGCGTCAGCCAAAGCATTTTGCTTTCCCGGCTTATACTTCACCTCGAAGTTATATTCCGCAAAGAAGGATAGCCATCTAGCCATCCTCTGCGAGAGGTAGGGCGACTGAATCGTAGTGCGTAATGACGCATGATCTGTATAGATCACAAACGGCTTAGAGCCGAGCAGGTGGACCCTGAACCTGACAAACGCATATTTCATCGCAAATAGCTCCTAGTCATGAACTAGGTAGTTCTTCTCCGCAGCTTTGAGCTGTCGACATTCGAACGCGATCACCCGATCTCGCCCCTCGGCGTCTG
>NW_020188126.1:514084-514154 GCF_900000015.1 Plasmopara halstedii
TAAAAAGTAGCACAGCGTTAAGCTGTGGAATCAGTTCAAAGTATTGTCGGCAATACGTTTGGGCCTTTGG
>NW_020188126.1:514164-526280 GCF_900000015.1 Plasmopara halstedii
AAGATTTCGACCATTGCTCCAAGAGCTCTTCATCGTCGGCAGCGGTTTCGCCAGGGGCTAGCACCACAGGAACTGTCCGCATCGAGGGTAAAGGAGCGCCTCCTCTTTTAGCACGAAGTCTATAGCGGTACATATCTATTAGGATTTCATGTGGTACTAAGAAGCGAGCTCGGGGAGTTTTTCGTTGGTCTAGCTTATTTTGTGTTGTGGCCGGGGGCCGATCACGTAAACGCCCAATTATCGGCTGATCGCGTCCTTCACTTCTGTAGCGGGATCCGTCGAGCAAAAGCCGTATTCCACATGAGGACCGACTCTGAATACGAACTCATGAGAGACGCCCTGTGGGCCGCCTGGAGCGCGACCGAGCCCTCCTCTTCTTTTCATCCTGGAAAGAGATGTATCCGACTCGTAGTCGACCTCCTCCAAATACTCGACGAGCCCGTGGCGGGCGCGGTGTGCGGTCTTAGTTGCCGAGTGCTTGTGATGCGCTTAATTTGAAGCCGCGGACGTGCTGTCCGAAGTTGCATCACTTTCAGGAGACGAAGAAGACTCTGCCCGCGGGCGCTCTCGGAACCAGCGAGGCTCAGTATCTTTCGTGTCCTAGACACAGAGCTAGTTGAGCAACGAATGCGTGCAGAATATGTTAAGGACGTAGAGGTGTTTTAGACCCGCGAGCCTCGTACGAGGTAACAATTAAATGTGAGATGTGGGTATTCACAATCTTGATGGGGGGAGTGTAACGGGGTTGCATGTACCCTGGTATGAAAGGGTGATTTACATAAGATGGTGTGACCACACAGTTGTGTGTCTATACCATAACAAGAAGCCACTACGTGGCTGGACTGCAAGTAGTTATGCATTTCAATTAGGTTTTGCTATTTAATTTGAACACCTAAAGTTTTAGATATAGGCAGCTTTGCCGCAAATAAAACAAAGAAATATATGATACATTTTGGGCGGAAGAAAAATTTGCCTCGGGTTAAGGCTGTAATTACTCTTAGTAAGCGAATTGTGATCCGCTGCACTGGTACTGGTTCTAATATAGAGCGTAAGGTCATCGACCTTAACTTAGCTTCCTCGAAGCGAAAGAGCTACGGCGGCCCCGTCGCACACTCGCTCGCGTAAACCTGGGAACCATTGAGCTCGACTTGTTCGAGGTTCACTAGAACTCATTTTCTGTAGGCTGGTCTGCGACCTAAATTCAATAATTTTCGATTTGTTTGTTCCTGTGTGAATATGTGACCCTTTTTTTTGCTTAAACGAAGACGGGCAGGGCGCAGATGCTGCCAACGATATAATAATTACGAGCTCTACGAGGATGGTCGGCAGTTTAAAGATGTCTAGGTTCGCTTCATCATAACTGATTATTTGGCGCCCTCGTTCTCCGGCACTCCAATTGGCGCGGAATTGTACTCCAGATTTCATTTAGCACCCACCGCGCCCACGAAGATGTTTAATGGACGCGGACAGCCTTGGTGCGAACCATACTTGTTCATAGACTCCCCGTGACGATAGACCCGGTTACTGAAAGTCTGTCATCAAAGCAATGTGACTTCCAATGCTTGGACTTAGTCTACCATGAGTCGCTTTCTTGACGGGTCAAAAAAAATTAATTGTACCCGGCACGTCACATTAGACGGTGCTAACACCTGCAACACCCACATTTACAATGCTATGGAACACTCTTCTGCTGAGTATCAGTACTCGAGTGCCCAATAATGCGCGCGACCTTGTTGTTCCAACCGAAGCATGGCCCAATCATGTAAATTGTAATCTCTCTTGTCCAGCGCTGATTCTGTTGGGCTAGACACTGTGTATGCGCGGTCGCATGGTATGAGTTGGGTTATGTTCCTTGAGTTCGCAATATATAGATGGTGAATGCCTTCAGTCTGCCTCCGGCCCCTCGACCGCCAAATTTACACCTTTTCGAAACTGACCCAAACAAACCACAGAGAGAACAGTATTATTCGAACTCGGTTGTCGAGTTGGCAACAAGTGTCTTCAATGCAACGGGTCGCCGTGCACCTCGTAAATATGAAGCTTTGACGCTACAAGACCGTTTTAGTATACGCTCAGAAGATAGATCCGAATGCTCCACTTAGGAGCGGCCGAGAGCCTCTCTAGGTAACTAGGTATATTCATCGTATTTTTCATATTTATCATTATGCTCACCCTACATTATTACTAAACACGTTTTGTTATGCTATCTATATGATACGGCCTGCATATAATAAGGGTGCCAACAAACCCTCCTGTCCATCATCCTCAATCGGATCTCAGATCCGGGATCTGTACAAATCGTGATAATCAAAAGTGTCACTTTTCTGCTTGAAGATGAGGGACAACAGTGACAATAATACTCCATGAGACGATGGTGTAATATATAAAAATATGGTACATCCCCGTAACAGTCAGCGTGGCCGCATAGTTGATAAAGTGTACGATGAATGCACTTCTTGGACACTGTCGACGAGTGTATAAGGCAGATCGATGCCAGTCGACCGCAATTGTCGACAGATGCAAGCGGTCGGATGCCTGGCTTAGTTAGCCATACAGTATTCTTCATTATAGCATTTTTCTGGTCATTATATAGTTGAGTCATGATTGGATGTAATTTGCAGAATATGACAATTGAAAAAAAATCTTATGTATCACCGTCTCCTAATTACGCGGCGATCCGTCAAGCTGCGTTGTCCATTCTCGCGACTCCTAAGTAATGAAAGCAGACGCCGAATCCTGTGCGTTGACGTTCCTGAAAAATTAGCTGAGGATTCGTGCGTCCAGGAACTAGTCCAGCGCGGTCACGTGGTGGACCAAGTGCGTGCCGCGTCAGACGAGTACCTGTCGTCAGTGGTAAAGGATTATGATGCGCTTCTAGTAGCGCCAGGCACGAAGCTCTCGCGTAATATATTGAGCGTGGGTGCAAGGCATAATTTGCAATTGGTTGCTGTTCCTGCCACCTCCATTCCCAGCGAAGACATTGATCTCATGGAAGCCACTAATCAGGGCGTGATGCTACTACAGCTAGAGTCGAAACAGGTTGGTGACCGCTCGTCTGTCGAAGCAGAGATTGGATTAAGTCTCTTGATCCAGCTGGTCCGTCATCTGCCTCGTAGTATCGCCTGCATGCGCTCCGGAACGCCATTTGACCGGCAGGAGTTTGCTGGCACAGAACTAGCTGGCAAGAGCCTCGGTATCGTAGGCATCGGACAAGCTGGACGACGAATGATAGATCTGGCTCTTTCCCTTGGACTACAAACTCTAGGATTTGATCCAAATTTGAACCAGGAAGCAGCTGAACTTATGGGAGTCAAGAGCGTTACCATGGACGAGCTATACGAAACATGTGACTTCATTACTTTTCACGCCCCATTGACGGCACGGACACGCGGTATGTTTGGAGATGAAGCTTTAGAAAAGTGCAAATTTGGTGTCAAAATTATATCGGTGGCCGAGTACAGGGGTAGTCATGGGCTGTTGAACGCGGAAACGCTGCTGCGCGGTCTCAAGTCAGGAAAGATCAGTGGTGTGGCCCTCGATCTGCTTCAGCCAACAGGACGAAACGATATGGAGCTACCACCAGCGTATGAAGAGCTTATGAAACACGAAAACGTCATCACGAGTGTTCATGTTGACGGTTTGGCGTCGGATGATACGCTACTAGATCGCAAATACCGACTTCTGGCAGAAAATGTTGCTGATGCTCTGGCTCAGCGATATTTTCGGGGTGTTGCAAATGGCGTATTTCTGCCGCTAACGCTATTATCAGAGATGAGGCCATTTCTCGAGCTGAGCGAGTCTCTGGGTCGTTTCGTGCACCAGCTCACTCATTCTGCCGACCCAAATTCTCAGATCACGAACGTGTTCCTGGAGAGTACCGGTGGATTACATATCGACATAACTACACCACAAGCTCGTCAGGCTTTGCAGAATTCATTACTTAAAGGTATGCTGGAAAGCATACGTGGACATAAAGATATTGAAGAGAGTGAAGAGTTACCCACGGTCGGTCTTTTAAACTCGTCGCTGCTTGCCATGGCGGAGGGAATTGACGTCCGTCAAGGTGATTTGAAGACTGACTCGACGCGTCATCTGAAGAACAGCGTGGCTGTGATGGTAGAGACGCAGAACAAAGACCGCCTTCTCGTGAAAGGCAGTGTCTTTGGCGAGGATCCGCGTATCGTATGTGTGAATGAATACTCCGACTTTCCGGCGTTCCGACCGGAAGGCAACCTGATGCTTTTTAGCAATGAGGATGTTCCGGGTGCTATTGCTGGAATCCTAAGTGAGCTTACCAAGGCAAAAATCAATATTGCCAATTTTGGTTTATCTCGTCAGAACAACGTTAAATATTCACTTGGTATTCTCGCGCTTGACTCGATGCCCTCAAATGAAACATTGGATGCTTTAAAGGATTTACCCAGTGTGCGTAGCGTTCGCTTTGCACAGATTTAAATAGTCAAGATGTAGGCTCATTAAGTTCTTTGCTTAGTCCAAGTCTCTCGCTTGGATTACCAAATCTAGGGTAATGCCAATAAAACAGTCTTGTGATAACTTGAGTATTATGCAGAAACAATAGTTGATGTCGGTGGAACAAGCTGCGAAAGGCATCTTTCTCTTTTCTCAAGAAAAGCTATATAAAGTTGCTTCTTGTCAGTTGAGGTCTGCAAGAAGCGCTTCATCGTACTGTATAGAAATGGACTCATCGACTCTTTCTCGTGCTGTGCATGTACAGATAGCAAATTATTCGACACGATTATGCCCAGCAGCGTAAAGTGCCTCACATTCTTACCTCATAGCAATACATCAAAACCGACATTGAGAATGAAAAGAGAGCAACCTCGCCAAATTTAAAGCCCACACAGACTCCATGATCGTTAAGGATCATTGCCAAGCTGTCCAAAGCGCGAGGCAACACGTATAGGGCCAACTCTGTTCAAGTGCACTTTGTATCAGTATACTTCTCGCCTTAAATTGAAGTAATGTTGGTTACCAGAGCGTCGGCTTTTAGGTTCCAGAAGAATTGTCGTTGAAGCTCCCAATCCAGCCAAGTAGTAGACAAAGCGATGGTCTTTGCTGACAATGCGGCGGTGCACGCACATAATGGACAAGTATAGCGTCACGAAGGACGCTAAAAAGCAACTGGATCGTGTTGCATTAAAAGTTGAGCGCGCCAACGTCCGAAGTGGCGTTTGCAAGAAGCTCTTAAAGTGGATGACGACGCCTGGCACGGTGAAGAGCGACATATACAATGGGAATGTCTTTTGAAAGGCGTTTTTGAAGCACAAAAGTGCACCCACCACACACGATTCAGCGCTAGCATGCAAGTGTTTGCAAGGCACGATATCAGCTGGAATTAAGTAGTTTTTAGAAAGTTCCACGTTCCGATCCATTAATCTTTGGGAAATAGCAGGACTCATGGAACTACTGCGATTCATTAGCTGCACCATATCCCGCGTTTCTTGCTTCAACGGACTTGCACGCTGGATAAATCTAAAGTACGCCAAGGGTAGCGTTGTTGGTCTCATTACATACGCGTACATGACTTGCGCACTCGAGAGAGCAAATAGTAGCAGGTCGCCGTATTGCCAGTCACTACCCCAAAAATGCCACCGATTATGCCTTTTGGCCGTATTATATCCACATTGCAACGCTCTAGTAAACATATACAGCGCCAACGATCGACGTTTTCTCTCGTCCACAAATCCCAGCACCAGAGCTGCAATAGCTCCAGAGCCCAAGGCTGAAATTTTGTCAAGCCTTTCCTTATCTTTAAATCGATTCTTACGCACAACTCGGCGCAAAATTACGGGTAACAATGCTCTCAATGCTCGGTAGCTACCTGTAAACCAGCCTAGAAACATACCAAGCCGTACGGCATCAACGCGAAAGTGAAGGTGTTTCTCATCTAATATTTGTGGCAGGTTGGTCACTGCTTTCCACCGTTGTCGTTGCAACAATTTAAAGAGGCGCAATAAGACCGCAATACCTGCACGAATGTTGTATGCCAGCAGAAAATTACTCGTGCCGAGCCGCAGCGCCTCGAGCAGCTCTTGACCTAGCATCTCACTTTCATTGTCTTCTTGCTGCTCGCTGATTAGGGTGCGTGCCGCCAGTTGCTCGCGGGTGATGCCTTCACTTTCACACATAGGATCATCGTCAGAATGGCTAAAAAGACTTATATCCGATGCCGTCACGTGCAGGTTGGAGGCAGTTGACGGCAAGTGTGGCATCTGTGTTTACGAGAATATAAACTTGATTCTTGCATCAGCAAATCATTATGCTGTAAAATTAAAGATCATATTATAAGTGACGTCTTAAATCTTTCGGCAAGGTCGAATGGGAACGGCAAAAGGCAGCGCCAATGCATCTTCACTGAAACTGGGATGATGAATGGAGTTGAACTTAGCGACGAGACATTGGGAGCCGATGACGTTCGTGTTATTAAAGCAGGTGCCATTAGCCTCCAGAACCTCGTTGCAGAGATATGTTCATATGTGTCGCATGCTCAAGTTTGGTCGTTTTGTATCTGTTTGGCCTAGCTTTTGTAAAATATATTGTGATGAATATGCACCAGGTGTTGCTCGATCCATCTATTAACAAAATCAATCAAAAGAAGGTCTAGTTAAAGTAGATGAGTTTTATTTAAGCGACGGACTTGCAGCACAGCTGCACAGAGGAAGCTCTGTTGGTAAAATTTTGCGATATCAACACACAGAGGACGTCTTATCTAGTAGATCCCACGACCACTTCTTCACGAAGTCTAATCGTACTCATCAGCACCTTCTTCAGCAGGTTTGGTAGTGGGCGTTCCATTTTTGCGTTCGCTTCTCTTCTCTTCGTAGTTACTGTTATAATTATTTGTTCGTATTCAATCTGAATGTTTAACAATCGGATCAACATTTACTGAAGATTTGTTGTATGTAGTCGAAAAGCAGTTGATAGTGTGGATTAGCGATAATAACGTAACCCTCGTTGTTCGTGACGCAACTACTGCAAGCTTGCGAATATGCAACTTGATTTAAGCTCGAGCGTGATCATTGACAAAAGCTGCAGAAGTTGCTGCATCAATATTGTTTAGTACCACTTTATAAAGCATAAAACTTAAGGCTTAGCTGCAGTAGGCATGACCTTATAATTATTGCAGATATCACAACAATCCACTCGGCATCTCCTCTAATGAGCTCATCAAAAGATCAAAGATAATACTTACATTGGTAAATGGCCAAAATGACTACCCCAAAACAAGCATGCACACAGGTGGTTGACATGAAGACCTATTCATACTTGAATAAAAATCTCGGTGCATTATGCTGTCAACAAAACTTAAATTCTAATCAAACTGAAAGAACTTAACCATACCGCGCAAATTCCGCGGACCATCCACATGGAGCTGGCATAAAGTCGGTCAAGCTTAGGTTTTGCAAGGATGAGTCTGAATTACTTGTATATGTATTTGCCTACAATATTAAATATACAAACTCACTGTTTTCCGTTTGACATTGAGAATTCTGTCGAGACTTCATGCATGGCAAGTGTATTCAATTTTGGCCGGTCGTGTAAGTCTTTAGAATCCAGAGTCTTCCGGGGACATTAAGCTGATCCATCAAATCGTGACACTGGCTTGGCAAGTCATTGAACTCGGTTATGCAAAGTCGTCCACATCTAAAACGGTTCGTAGTATATCTGTTGTAGTATATTTACCACTATATGTCAAAAAGCTTTGAAGGCGTTTATTGCCTCATTCCATAGGCGTACCAACTCTAGACTAAACTGCGCGGGAGTACTTTTATCTTCTCAAACGTTAAACGTAGATGTTCTAAATGAAGAGTTCCCAAAGCACTTAAAAGCTTACAAATGCTTCTTCAGGCTCATTACACTGTTTGTGTGGTACACACTTGGTTACTGATCAACTTAGTTAGTTTGGTACATTTTAATTCCTACATTAGTTAAATATTAGGATTAGGATATAACCACCTACAAAAGCGTTACACGTACCCTGGTATGAAATGGTGGGTCACACAAATGGTAAACACACAATGGTGTGGCTAAAACGTAACAAGAAGGCACCACGTGGCGGGGCTGCCAGTAGTTATGCATACAAATGAGGTTTTACTATTTGATAAGGAAAACCTAGAGATTTAGATATTGGCGGCTCTGCCGCAAATAGAAAGTTTCAATTGTGAACGGAAGTGTATATTTGCCTTAGTTTAAGTTTGTGGGTATTCTTGTAGGTAGCGGATTGCGATCCGCTACACTAGTACTGGTTCTAGTATAGAACGTAAGGTCGGTGACCTTAGCTTATCTTACGGCAGCCTTGCTGCACATGGTAGCACTTGTTGGTCAATCAACGGCTAGATTTTTATGACTGATCCTCTGTGAGGATTAAGCAATTCCCTTTTTTATCCCAGGGCATGCAGGACGGGCTTAAAAAGCTGATGTCTCTGCTTGGCCATATAGGCGCGCAATAACTTGCTTCGCAAGGACCTGAAGCGATAAGGTCGCACCTAGAAGCGTTTTCTGACGATGAATGCTCTGCTAGAGCCCCCGGAGAAGAAGATGTCGGCGTCGACTGCGTCCACCACCGTCGACGTCGGATGACTCCCCCCCCGACCCAGACCGCTCATAGAGAGCGTCAAGACCTTCGAGAGAATCTCCTGCTCTGGATGTGAGAGGCTGAGATGGCCAGGCATTAACCATGCTCCAAAACGAGCAACAGCGCGTGGCGCTAGCTATCTCCAAGCTTGGAGGTCGAGCACGAGAATGGACACTAACGTGCGGTGCTTCAGTTGAAGCCGCGTTCCCCTACTGGAAGGAACTAGAGCGTCAGCTTCTGTGAATATTCACGCCACCTAATCGGGCGTATCGCGTGAGATCGCATTTCCTTACTGCCCGACAGGGCAAGAAGGAGTTGGTGGGCTTTTAACTTTACATTTAACAGGTATTTCATCTCCAAGAGAGAGCTCTTATAGACGGGATGGCAGCATATCCTCCTCCCGAGGCGGTTGCAGTGACCATCTTTTTGGTGGGCCTTCGCACTGGCGTGGTCAGAATGAGTGCATCCCGCGTGCATCCGTCTTCTTTTGAAGAAGCGGTGAATGTGGCATTTGATGCTAAATTTAACTCTAAGTCGGCACGACTTGGTTGAAATGCACACCCTCAGAGCTAGTCGAGCGGGCCTGAGCCGATGGATTTCAGCAATGCTGAGAAAGAGGGTAGGAGAGCTCCGAGCTGCCGGGTAGCCGACGGTATTTTGTCTGTGGAGACACCCGTCGCCTTTGAACTAGTTTTCCTCTGCGCAAGGCGCGTCGTGATTTATCAAACTGACGTCCCGCTTTTCACCAGTCTTTTGGTTTGTCGCGAGGAAACGAGAGCACCCAGCAGGCGTGGGGCGCCCTACTGGGGGAGAACTGTTTTCTGTTGAGCCTCAAAGAGGTAGAGGGCAGCAGGGCCCAGTTCCGAAAAGCTACGTGTGATTCATCACGGAACGTGTGTGCAAGCCGGGCTTGCTGGTCATTAAGCGACCGCGAAGGGCTTTGATGAGCCATGGAAAATTCGTATTGATTCAGGTTTGTCGGGCAATGATACTCGCCGCTTCACGATTGACGGATGTCGGTTGATGCTGGGGTGCTGGAAGTGTAGTTGAGTGATACCGTAACTGTGCGCTTAGCGATGGGAACTTGTGTCACTGTGCTGAGATCCCTGTGGACCTCGGTGTCAAGTTTCTTGACTTTGATAGCGTGGAATTCTGTCTAGCCTTAGACTTGTGCAAGGTGTGATCTTACGCTTGCCATGGCATGATTGAAACACCATGATCCATGGATTGATTGGAGGTCAAAGATCTTGAGCATGTCTCCTAGTGAAGCTTTGGTGAGTCATGAACCAAGCTCTGCTGGGAAGCAGAAGCGCTATTGGTCCGGCCACTGGACCGGGACAGTCAATGTGTTGGATATCTGAGTATCCGAGTTATCAAACACCGAAGGCATATCAAACAGGGGTCCCTAGAATGGCTCGCAGGATATACGTGGAGTAGCACCTATCCCACTGACAACTACTCAAGTGCCGAAGCAGTTGTTGCATGCCAAGAGTGACATGGTTGCCAAAGGCCGAGGCATCGGAACAAGGCCCCAGTGATGAAGGTAGAATGGCACGTAGCCCACTGAGCTATGATCAAGTATCAAAGCGTTCCAAGAGTGGCATGGTCGGACGAGGTCCGAGGTATCGAGGGCGACACCCCAGTGATGCGCTTGGAGTGGCACGTAAACTCACTGAGCACTGCTCACGTTTCGAAGCAGTAACTGAATGCCCAGAGTGGCATAGTCGGACGAGGTTCGAGGATTCTTTAAGGAATTTCCTTTGGGTGCGCTTGGGGAGGCACGTTATCCATTAAGCGAAGGCTGCGGAAATAGCAGCTCTCCGTCTGATGTCGTTAATAGCATAAAGTCTCTGATGGAGCAGGGAGTGGGGACACTGGACGATGCTGAGTGCGTGGTCCCACTGGTCTCGACGAGACGTAAAACCTCGATGGAGTGGAGACGGCGATGGCGTATGTTATCTGCAAGACACAGGGCGTCGACTCTGACCCAGGGTGCGGCTACGTAGACGATAGCGTACAGCTATACACCCTCGTCAATGGTATGACGGGGGAGAAATCCGTCAACGTCACCCTCGAGGCTATTTCGCGATGGATGCTCCTGTTGAGCCCGACAAAATGTACTTCGAAGAATTCAGCGGTGCCTTGAAGGCAAGCAATTTAGCGGAGGTGGTCATTATACGACCGATCGAGAAAACTGACCCGTCGTCGCATCTAGATGAAGCGGTCCAGGATGACCTCAAGAGGATGAAGTGGTCGACAATCCTGAAGGGCCCCTCGAATCTGTACTATCCCTTGGTAAAGACATTTCAAGACGTCGTCTCCACAGCCTCGCCGTCGGCCCTACCTCCGGACATAGGTGTGCATCATGAGATTGACCTGGTTCCGGGAACCAAATACTGCGTAACACGCCAATGGTCCCTGCCCAAGGAGCAGTGTGACGTCATTGACGCCTGTTTCCGTGCTACCTAAACCCTAGAACATCCACAATTCACATTTAATTATCACCTCATACGAGACTCGCGTGCTTGAGACACCGTTGCGTCCTTAAGGACATCTTTGAAAATTCTCCGTTCAATGAGATCTGTGTGTATCACACAAAAACACCCAGCCTAGCTGGTTCCGAGGGCTCCCGCGGGCAAAGCCCTTCTTCTTCTGCACGTGGTGGGCTTTACGGACAACACATCTCAAACCCTTGGCAACCGAGCGCCTCTCACCGCGCCCGCCCCGTGCGACCAATTTCCTCGTCGAGGATTCGGTGGAAGTGGACTACGAGTTGGTTACCCCTTCTCCAGCAAGAGAAGACGAGGAGGATGAGGTGCGCCAACGGCGCGACGTGATCCCAGATCAAACACCTCTCGACTTCCGGGGAAGTGGTATTATTACGGTCGCCTCGACGAGGCATAGAAGCAGCAGGTGGAGGCTGTCCACAGGGCGGCTATCGTGCGCTCGTTTCCATTTTTAGTCCTGGACCCTCGTGTGGAAGACGGACTCCACTCGGCGGGTCCCGCTACTGAAGCGAAAGACGCAATCACTCGACCGTTACGCGTCTACGTAGTCGGGCCCCAGGCTACTACACAAGCTGACTTTGACCAGCGGGAAGCTCTCCAAGCTCGCTTTTTGGTACCTCGAGGAATCACAATGAATTGGTATCGCGTTTGACTTCGAGCCCAAAGAGGAGCCTCTCCTGTACCCGCAATGCGGACCTTTCCTGTGGACCAGTCCCTTGCAAAGTCGCTGCAGATGATGAGAAGCGCTTTGTGCGACGGGTGTAGCGGCACCAGGGTTTTTCTTCGCTGTCTATCTTACAGCGAAGCCGCAAGGAATTGGATGCGCGCGTAGAGCGCCATCTTCGATTTGAAATTGCCAAACTCAAGGCGCAACGCTGTTTTCCTGCGTACTGCCACCCTACGACACATGAAATTATCCATCACGCTCCCGCGAGCTCTGTGATTTCTCACACTGGTGAGTCTACAACCACAGCAGCTCAGGTCATAGCTTGAGCTCAGCTCAGCCCCCCCCC
>NW_020188126.1:526290-528283 GCF_900000015.1 Plasmopara halstedii
AGAAACCTTTTCCAAATGCGGCTGCGCCGCTGGTCAGCTTACCGGTACCCACTGGGTGCTGGCAGTCCATGAGGTTGAACTTTGTGTTTGGCCTGCCGAAACATTCGGTGGGCAACACGGGTGTCGTGGTATTCGTAGATCGGTTGAGCAAGATGGCTCGTTTGGCGGCGTGCCAGACACCATCGATGGAGTCGGTACAGCAACGCTGTTCGTAAATCGTGTTTTCCGACACGGACTCCCAGAGTCGATTGTCGCTGATAGAGATCCCGTTTCACAGGAAAATTTTGGTCGACCATCTTCAAGGTGCTCGGCACCAAGTTGGATTTGTCGACAGCGGATATCCGCAGACCGATGGCCAAACCGAAAGGGTGAATCGCGTCATCGAAGACGTTCTTCGCCGCAATTGCGCAGAGATGCCGAGGCGCTGGAGCGCCATGTTGCCACTCGTAGAGTTTGCGCTGAACATTGCAGTGCATTTGTCTACCGGCTACACGCCGTTCTACGTAAGCGGGCTGATTCACCCTCGCGTCCCTATGACGCCACCATCCCATGGCTCAGGGCTTGGTGGAGGAGGAATAGCCGAACGACTAGCTGATGTCAGCCCCCTCACCATCCGCAACGAAGTCGATGACCTCTTGTCTACCAGACTGAGTGTCCTTCGACATGTTCGCTATGCGACGGCTGAAAGCCAAGACCTGCAGAAAAAATATGAATTTGAAAAGGGAAGAGGCAAAGTGGAAAGCTTTATCGTCGGAGACCTGATTTTATTAAACTCTAAGAACCTGCCTACACATGCAGTCTCTGCAATCTTCCGGACGAAGCTTCGTCCACGGTTTATCGGACCGTTTAAGGTTGTGGCCAAACGGGGCCTAGTGTATACGCTAAACCTTCCCAAACGGATGCGCACCCACCCGGTGTTTTACGTGGACTTGCTCAAGCCGTACCGGGATCCGGCGCATGTGAACGCGGAAGCGTTGCAGCCAGAGCGGATCACACGGGCCCTCGATCACCCAGAAACTAGTTCTGAGCACGAAGTGCAACAACCCCCATCTCCAATGGAGCCAAGCGCCCCACCTTGCCTGCAGCGACGCATTCGCCTGCTCCACGGCTAGGAGTCGCTCCGACAGAGAGCGGTAGTCCTCAAGGCGAGGCAGCCGGCGCACGACGTGCTACAGATCGTCAATAGCGTCCGCACAGCGATATGCTGCTTTAGCATGACGCTCAGCGGAGCTCCGATCACGAAGGACCTCGTCCTTAAGGGCTCGAAGAGCATCACAAGTCACCGGACGGCGGTCGACCCGGTCGTCACCGCCCGCCACCGACTCTTCTCGATGTGAACGGTGACGCCCACTATCACGTAGAACGTCTAGTGAGACAACGTCGTCACCAGGGTCAAATTCAATATTTGGTGAAGTCACGGGGATATCCCGACTCCAAAAACTCGTGGGAGTTGGAGGCGCCACTTCGACAGGATTGCCCAGTCGCCCCGCGCTTCCCGGCAATAGCCAGGGATGTAGAAGGGCCATGAGCTGAGCTCAAGCAGTGGCCCTGAGCTCTTGCGGTCGCAGACACAGAGCTCGCGGGCGCGATAGGGGTTGACCCATACGTCGCAGGGCGACAATCCGAAGGGAGCCGACGGCGTGCTTTGAGTTTGGCAAACTCAAATCGGAGGTGGCGCTCCACACGCACGTTTGCTTCCATGTGGCTCAACTGGAAGTTATACTGCGAGGAAAGTTTCCAATGCCGTTGCATCCATCGTTCAAAGAGCGCATCGTCATCTGTAGCACTTTCGCTAGGGGCGAGCACTACAGGTGTCGCCCACATTGCGGGTACGCGAGAGCCACCTCGTTGAGCACGCAGACGAGTGCGATAAGCTCCCAACGGAAATTGCTGTGGAACCAAGAATCGAGCTCGAAGAGCTTTCCATTCGGCATGCTCATCTTACGTTCTGGCCGGGGGCCCGATGATGTGGACGCGGAACGATCGATTTTCT
>NW_020188126.1:528293-528537 GCF_900000015.1 Plasmopara halstedii
GATTCTTCTTTGAATGTGAAGGGGGTTTTCCTAAACATTTCATCCGGTTCCAACTTCGTGTGTTCGAAGAAATCAAACACACCTTTTTTAATCTGTTTTCCAAATTCTTCAAATTCAGGAATTTTTGGTAGCTTGTAAAAGAGACTTGCAATAGTGACTGGATGGTAAGCTTTCTCCAAAACGGATAATGGCGTCACAACCTTCGGTTTTGAGATGTCATTGTACTTATTCATATACATCAGAA
>NW_020188126.1:528609-528723 GCF_900000015.1 Plasmopara halstedii
GTGCGCCCTTGGACGTGTGGCCACTGCCTAAGAGGCCACGAGGAGGCTTGAGCTGGTCAAGGAAACGAGCAGCTCCGGAGCTCTCCACTGGAGGCCAATACCCTCGCGGGTAAG
>NW_020188126.1:528733-533140 GCF_900000015.1 Plasmopara halstedii
TATTGCTTTCAGGTAATATTTACCTGGGGGTGGCCCTCGTCCCGGTGGAGCTCCTTTAAGAAGATGTACAGCATCGCATTAAGCATCAAAATGCGAGATCCCGTCACTGAGAAGGATGGTGCATACCTGGAGGGGGTCCTCTTGGCGGCGCAAAGCCGAGAGGGGGACCCCGAGATTGCGGGTAACCTGCCGATGCTAGTCCCGGCGGAGGCCCTCTCGGTGGTGGACCACGGCTTCATTATGATCAGAAAACAAACAGTCTCAAACCCAAAGCGTCATAATCTACTTGCGTGGCAAACCCAGACGTACAGTGAAGAAGGATCAGTCATGAAGATAAATGTCTTCGCACGTAAGCTCTAAAACTCAGAGAACCAGCGATGACACTGCTAACTTTAATCCTTCAGAGCCGCATCCTGTTGTTGTCAGCATCCAACATTCTATATGTTAGCAGATTGCACTATAGTCGGAGAAAACGATAACCTTGTGCGCTTACGTACAGTAGCGAATGGATAAGTCAAAATTGAACAAGTTTCACCAAAGGTCGCTCGTTCATATTTATCACCTTACTGCCCCTCTAACATAAACAACCACAGCATCTTGTCCCAATTCTACTGTCATGAGAACCTTCTGATTAAAGAATTCTATTAACCACACTAAACCTCAGACTCTTTCTTTGTCAGCGTTCGTTTTTTAATCATATTAGCAATCTTCCCTGGAGCTTTTGGCTCCAGCTTCGGGGCACGGCCTAAGAATCGCGCGATGCGTGGGGTCATCGCGATCGTCAGCCCTAAACGCACAGGCTCAGTAAATTTGGTGGCAACCCACGCCAGTAAAAATGTGCCTGTCTTCGAATTCACGCGCTCCACCTCCAAGTACTGCGCTATACCCATCTCCTCGGCAAGTTTGACGAACCTAAGAGCACAACAGCTTAGTCACTTCAACTATAGCACATACGCAATATATTGCCTACTTGTTCGTCGTGGTAACAAGATTAAAGCTATCATCTGACTGCCTTTCTTCATCACAATCGTTACTTTTGTGGGTACGCAACCAGCCCTGGTCGATTGCTAGGTAAATAGAGCCCAGCACAGCACCGTACAAGGTCATGTACGTGCCAATAGCCACTACACCGTACTTATGCCACAGATCCTTTAGGCGCCCAACTTGTGTCGAGCTTCTGATTTTAGCAGAAAATTCATTGCGTGGAGCTTTGGACACGGACGAGATGGTTCGGTGGATGGCTGAGGCGCGGTTATTGGTGAACGTCAGAAATGTTGGAGATTTGGCGCAAGGCGAACGCAGCGTGGTGGAACGAACGTATTCGGTAGGTAGTTTAGATTGGACATATGACGGCAGGCCGAGTTTATTAAGCAGAGGAGCTCGGAAGGGAGAAACTTGCCGGGTAACACTATTTAAACGCGAGGCACCGAACATCATGGCTTGATAAATCAGTTACCTTTAAAAGAATCAAAGATAATTGTCACTACTGTTAAAATTGGAAAATAAAATTTTTATTGAGAAACTATTTTTAGTTTCTGAAAGATATTTTGCATATACACACTACTCTCGAAATTGTATCTAAGCGGAAAAGTGGGATATGGGAGTACAGTAACATCAGTTAAGTCTGTAGAGATGTGTTCTGTGTCATATTACGCAAATCAATGTGTGATATTTTTCCGATACCGCGGTCGCTTCGCGCGAGTGCTTGAAAATTCCTTTGCCATACCATTAAGGTGTTTTGTCTGACCACGTGTATGTAGTTGGATCCAAAACAATAAAACTACCGGCAAGTCATGTTGGCGGAATTGATGCTGACAGTAGCGATTTTAGAATTCGTGCTCAGGTGGTCCACAAGGGCTGCAAAGCCTAGATTTGATTTTTGGATTGAAACTTTAAGGCCAGACCCAAGATGTACTCATCAATGCCGATTTTTGCAGGAAACAGCAGACAAGGGGTTTCACGGGCCCTGGAATAAAGGGTTAGGGTCACACGAGATGGTGTGACCACACAATGGTGTGGCTACACTTAAACAAGAAGTCAGTATGTAGCTAGAACAGCCAGTAGTTATATTTTGAATAGGTTCTCCTATCTATAAAGGAGAAATTATATATTTAAATATAGGCGGCTTTGCCGCAAATAAAAAGTTTACATTCTGACACGAAGAGTTTATTTGCCTTGGGTTAAGGTTGTGGTTGCCACTCCGGAGTAAGCGGATTGCGATTCGCTACACTCGTATTGCGATTCGCTACACTCGTGCTGGCTCTAAGTATACAACGACGGTCACCGACCTTACTCTAAGCGAAAGAGCTACAGCACTTGGTAGCACTTGTAGTCAATCTACACCTAAGTCGTTACGACTGACCCTCTGTGAGGATGAAGTAGTTTTCTTATTTGATCCAGGGCAAGCAGGACGGGATTAAAAAGCAGATGTGTCTGCTTGGCCCTGAGGGGCGTGCAACACCTCACTTCGCAAGGACCTGGAGCGATCAGCGCGCGCCTAGAGGCGATTTCAAGCTATAAAAATGCTCTGCTAGAGCACCTACAGCAGATGATGTCGGCGACGACAGCGTCCATGGCGCCATCGTCGATGACGGATGACTCCCACCGACCCAAGCGGCTCGTGGTGAGTGTTAAGACCTTCGAGGGCAAGGATGGAGAGAATATCCTGCTCTGGGTGATAGGTCGAGATGGCCATGGCGTCCGCCATGCTCCAGACCGAGCAACAGTGCGCGGCGCTAGCTATCTCCAAGCTCGGTGGTCGTGCGGCGTTTCCCTCCTAGACGGAGCTGAAGCATCAGTTCCACGAGTGTTCTCGCCGCCCAATCAGGTATATCGCGTGCGATCGTGTTTCCTTGTCGCCCGACAGGGCAAGATCAAATTGGTGAACTTTGTCCAAGAGTTGCGTACTCTCATTGCCGATGTGGCAACCGATCCTCGGTCACAGTGACCGTATTTATGGAGGGCCTCCGTACTGGTGTGGCCAGAATGGAAGTCTTCCGTGTGCACCCGTCTTCTTTTGAAGAAGCAGCGAGTGTGGCATTGAATATCAAACTCAACTCTAAGTCGGCACCACTTGGTCGGAATGCACAATCTAGCAGCTCATCGAGGGGGCCTCAGCCGATGGGTCTCAGCTATGCTTAGATCGAGGAGGTAGAGCTTCGAGCTGCTGAGCAGCGTTCGAAAATCCGATGGTGTTTTGTCTGACGAAACATCCGTCATCTTCGGATTAGTGGTCCCATACGCAAAGCGCGTCAAGGTTCATCAAATTGACGTCCTGCTTCTCACCAGTCTTCTGGTTTGTCGCAGGAAAAAGACAACGCCCAGTTGGTGCGGGGTGGCCTGCTGAGGAGAAACTGAGTTCTGTTGAGCCTCAAAGAGGTAGAGGCCGACAGGGCCCAGCCTCGACGCTCTTGAACACGGAACGTGTATGCAAACCGGGCTTGCTGGTCGTGGAAGTGACTTTGAAGGGCTTCGAGAAAACATGGAAGTTCCTGATCAACTCCGGAGCGTTGGGTTATTAAACTCGACGTTCCACGGTGGAAGGAAGTTAGCTGTATGCTGAGACCTGAAGGCGCGGTTGACTGACATCGTCACTGTTCGCTCAGCGACGAGGACACGTGTCACGGTGCCGAGGGTCCCTGTGGTCCTCGGTGTCAACTTTCTTGACTTTGATGGCATGGAACGCTGCTTTGGCTTAAACTTGGATTCAAGGTATGACCTCATCCTTGGTATGGCATGGTTGAAACACGATCGATTGGAGGTCGAAGACCTTGGGCGCTACGCGCACGTTTCCTGGTGGAGCTTTGGTGAGTCATGAACCCATCTCTGCTAAGAAGCAGAAGCGCTTTTGGCGCGGGCACTGGGCAGGGACGGTCGACGTGCTGTAGATTGGAGTTTCGAGTTGTCGAACACCAAGGGTGTATCGGACAGGAGTCCCGAGCATGGCTCGCGGGCTGAGCGTGGAGTGGCACGTACCCCACTGAGCGCTGCTCAAGTATTGGAGCAGTCGCTGCATGCCATGACACCTCACCTATTTATCTGCTCTAGGCAACGGGTTTCAACGTGTCTGGGTACATAGTTGCACAGTTTAAAGCTTTGTCAACGCCAACTTTCCGTTGCGGGTGCGTGGCATGGTCGACCAAGGGCTGAGGCATCGAGGGCGAGGCGCCAGTGATGCATGTAGCGTGGCACGTAACCTACTGAGCACTGCTCAAGTATCGAAGCAGTCGCTGCATGCCACGAGTGGCATGGTCGTAGAGGCCCAAGGCATCTCAGACAAGGCCCTTCAGATGCGCGTAGATTGGCACCTTATCCACTGGACGAATACTGCGGAACTAGCAGTTCTTCATTGGATGTTGTAAATAAACTCAAGGATCCGGTGAAGCAGGAAGTGGGCCAACACTGGAC
>NW_020188126.1:533150-533228 GCF_900000015.1 Plasmopara halstedii
TGGATCCTTCGCTAGTCGTTATGCAACACGATATTTGTGGCCAAGCTTCTCAAGTTCCGCCATCACGCAGTCAGTGAT
>NW_020188126.1:533238-533547 GCF_900000015.1 Plasmopara halstedii
TCTCATTTGGCGGCGGTGCCAGACTCCATCGACGGGGTCGGCACAGCAACGCTGCTCGTGGATCGTGTTTTTTGACAACGCGAACTCTCAGAGTCGATTGTCGCTGATAGAGACCCTCGATTCACAGAAAAATTTTGGTCGACTATCTTCAAGGTGCTAGGCACCAACTTGGAGATGTCGACAGCGGATCATCCGCAGACCGATGGACAAACCGAAAGGGTTAATCGCTTCATCGAAGACGTTCTTCGCATCGTCTGCGCTGAGACGCCGCGGCTCTGGAGCGCCATGTTGCCACTCGAAGAGTTTGCG
>NW_020188126.1:533557-533736 GCF_900000015.1 Plasmopara halstedii
AATCTACTGCACACTAGTCTCAACAGGTTAACAGCCGCAACAGTAGGAACGCACAAGACTCCTTCACCCTGCCCCAACGATGTCGACCAAGATAAGTGAAGTCCTTCTAGGTAATGGAAATTATTTCCACTGGGAGTTTGCCATGCGCATGACACTGGCAAGGAAAGGTCTGCTGGCGC
>NW_020188126.1:533746-534240 GCF_900000015.1 Plasmopara halstedii
TTTTCATGTGTGAGTCAAAGAGGCAAGAGACTACGTACCATGGTGTCGGTTTGTCGGCTGTTTTCCAAATGCTTTAATTTTTGCTGAATTTATTTGTGGCCCACAAAAATAAGAAATAAGTTGTAAGCATGATTTGCCGTTATGGTTCGGCGGGGATAACGAGGTTTGATATGGATGAGGAGAAAGATGAGGGCCACTTTGATGATGACGGCAATTTCGTATGGGATATAGAGAGCAAGAAGCTGCAAGAGGAGGCTTGGCTCGAAAACATCTCGGAGCAGCAGATGAGTGCCGCTATGAACGCCAAAAGCCGCGTGAGTATTGCGGTGAACAGGAAGAAGAAACAAAGACAGAGGAGGAGGCCGTAGTGACTCTAGCTACTCTGCTTCAACCCAGCGAGACATTCTTGCAGGCATTGAAGCGCCTTGGCTCTAAAAAATCGATGCGAGTTCGATCTGGTGACAAGCGCAAACGGGTACAGAGATGCGAGAATG
>NW_020188126.1:539874-539976 GCF_900000015.1 Plasmopara halstedii
ACGCTCGTTGCGCGCTGTGTCTTAACCAGACCGTTCTTCCCGGCGTGTCCCAAGCGAGCGTGCCATAGCTCCCACTCACTGTCAACCCCGGCGTACTCTACC
>NW_020188126.1:541778-544636 GCF_900000015.1 Plasmopara halstedii
GCACTGGGCTTGCACAGAGGGCGATACCCCGCCTAAGGCCGTTCGCGCTCTGCTCACAGCTTTCCCCGAAGCGGTGATAACCAAGAATAATGCTCAGTATTTACCGATCCACCTCGCTGTGAAGGCACGCGCGCCTTTAGAGACTCTGAAGCTGCTCGTGGACTCGCGACCCAGCTCGCTAATGGAGGATACACCTGGAGGCAAGACAGTGACTCAACTAGCCAAGGTGATGCAACTTCCTCAGGGAGCACTGGAGATGCTTCAGCGTGCTGAACAAGACTATCTAGACCTAAACGAAGATGACGACGAGGCTTTTGACTATGAAAATGTCAAGCGTGAGATTGAGATGCAAAGCCAGCTCCTGCGTGAAAGTATGCTGCACCCACCGTCAATGAGCGGTCCAAACGCTTCGTTACCGGCATCGAATCCAATAAGTGCTGCATTCGACTTCTGTGCATCGCAAAACGCGTTTGAAAACAGCCAAAACATGGTCACGACGCTCAGCTTTGTCGACGGGACACTTGTACAGTCACAGTGTAGTTTGTCCAGGGCAATGTCGCATCCTTGCAAGACAGAAGAATTCATGCAGGTAAAAACAGACACTTCGACCTCGCCACCGACCTCATTAGCTCTACAGGCATGTGATGTACCTGCGTCGGAAATTACACGGTCAAAAAGTGCTCGAGAAATCATAGAGGCATCACCCCCCGCTGTTTTTGACGACCCAACTTTTGGGCGACCGATTTATGAGCCCGACCATAACGCGGGTGTATGCGGCGTATGTTACAAGAAATTCTCGATGTTTCGCAAGAAATACCAATGCAAGGGTTGTTACACATATCTATGTAAAAAGCACGTGGCTGGTAAAGTTATGCTATCAGATCAATCTAAAAAGCGCTCAGTGTGTGGTGACTGCTACCGAGTTTACCGCAGTGGTCCAATGTCAGCAAATACGCCGCCTGGGAGTGTTTATACTAGTGTACAAGCCGATAGCACCTCCGGAAGCTGCATGTCTGGAACTGGTCCGTCCTTTGGTAAGATGGGCTCAAATTGGCGGTCTATGATACCGCAACCGGTGGCGGCAACAATATCTGCATCATCGACCGTGGTTGAAGGAACGGAAACGATTGGTGCCAACGCTAACATACTTTTCAACAACCGCCTAAGCACTCCGCTGAGATCTCGTGGGAACAGCGTCCGCACGGCTCGTGCTGAGTCTACGCATTCAATGCTGGGCCGGTCGTCGAACGTTCCAGGACCTAAATTGACCCTGCGTTTCAGCACTAGTGGTGCTGGTACGCGACCCAATCGAGTACCAAGTGTAAGCCGAACGCACTGTACTAATCCCGCTATCAGTGATACGGCCGTCAGTCTTACGAATAGCGACAAGCAAGCAAGTAATGTGTGTGCTCTCCAACATCGCGTTGCATCCCTGGAGGAGTGCAACAAGCTACTGATGAGCCGTGTTTCTGAACAGGAGAAACAATATGACGAAGCAATGTTGCTTTTAACGACAACGATGACTCGTGTAGCAGAATTGGAAATGCGTCTGCCGATGGAGCAAAATAAATCGTATGGAGGAACCGGAGGTTCGACTACTGCGTCGGAAAGGGCTTCTGAAGTGGATAATGGCGAGAAGTTTTCTTTTGCAATGCCATTTATGGAGAAATACGATTAAAAGTATCTCTCAAAAATGAGAAATTGGTGTCGACGTTTTCGCGTGCTTGTTGGTCCGCACAACGCGCATCAACAAACACGACAGCTCAAATATCGGGTAAAGTAAATTTATGATGTTCAAGGTGATCATGAATGTAAGTGTTTAAAATATGTATTACGAAGACGATCCCATGAAATGAAGCGAAAAAAAAAGCGCTAGTCTATCTCCTCATTTGTTGATGTATCCGTTAACGCTCAGAACACGAATTCTCTCGGTTACCATTTATAATATTCCTATTGTTAGAGCTTTAGATAGGCAAGAGGATTTTTGGTTGCGCCTATTTAAATGGAACCTTCATTTTCTGATTTCCACCAGCAGCACAGCTCGAACTCTAAAATATGAGTGATCCATTTGAAACCCTCAATCCAATCGCTTCGAAAAAATCTGCAGCCGACAAGGCACTTTGTCAACCCCCGCAATCCCCGGTTGACATGAAAATGAGCTCTGGCTTTGCAACACCAGCAACCAACGGCTACTCTGGAATGGGTATGATGACTTCGGGACCCCAGCCTATCTTTAATTATGGTGGCATGATGCCTCACGGTGGCGTGATGCCTCACAATAGCATGATGACTGGACAGTTTGTTGTAGCAACTGGAACGGTGCTTAATTCAAATCAGACAATGCACCCGTCTGGACAGCAAGCTCCCATGTACGACAATATTAGGAAGCTCCTTGAGAAGAAGCCTGTCGTCGATGAATTGTCCATGGACTTTTTGGAGAATCTTGGCGGAGCAAAAGCTTCTGACAACTTCGTATTCGAATCTGTCCAAGCTCCTGTCAATCATTCAGAGGTTTCGAAGTCCTCCGCTGATCTAGACTTCGGCTTTCTTGCTGAATGTACACAGTCTCCTTCTGCGTCTGTTCACCCAATGTCACCTGCATCGGGAACAAAGTCAAGCGCGCTTGCTGTTCGCCTTGCTCACGGAAAACGTCCTACTCAAGAGGATGCTCGCAAAAATCTTGGATTCAAAGCTGGTGCATTTTCTAGCTCCGGACATGCCAAGATTTCTTTAAAATCTGTTGCAGGAGGGACGGCCGTTCCAGCCTCTAGTGGCGAACCCACTGTTGACGATTTCGTAGCCGGCAACGCTTCGTTAGCCCCGATTGATGATATATTTGCAGCGTCGCCAGTTACCCC
>NW_020188126.1:544646-544827 GCF_900000015.1 Plasmopara halstedii
TGAGGCGTATCGTTCATGCTTACAATAAGCTCAACGCTGCCACCATTCCGGCACAGACGCCGATTCCTACAAAGGATGTTCTTCAGGACAACATTGGGGATGTGCGAGGTACAGTGCCCTCACCTTGGTCGATGGGTATTACCAATTGCTCATGAGAGCGAGTGATATTCCGCTAACAGCG
>NW_020188126.1:546145-548908 GCF_900000015.1 Plasmopara halstedii
CAGAAATGGCCCGGTCATTATTCAATCTCCTTAAAAAGGATGCGGAATGGTGTTGGAACTCCGAACATCAGGAGGCTTTTGATGTGGTCAGACACAGCCTCCTGCATACACCAATACTGGCGCTGCCAGATCCTTATCGTCCTTTCAGCGTCGTCTGTGACGCTTCGAACGTTGCCATCGGCTGTGCACTGCTGCAAGTAGACGTCAGATCGGGTGATCGCGTTCGAATCTCGACAGCTCAAAGCTGCAGAGAAGAACTATTTAGCTCATTACAAGGAGCTACTTGCGATGAAGTGTGCACCTGTCAAGTTCAGGGTCCACCTGCTCGGCTCCAAGCTGTTTGTGATCTATACAGATCATGCATCACTACACACTGCGACTCAGTCGCCCCATCTCTAGCAGGGAATGGCTAGATAGCTATACGTCTTTGCGGAATATAATTTCGAGGTAAAGTACATGCCGGGAAAGCAGTATGCTTTGGCTGATGCGTTGTCACGCAGACCAGACTATGAGCTTGCTCATGTCACAACAGTAACGTCGTCTGTGACGGATTTAATCCGCACCGCGTATGCGGGTGATAGGATGTGTGTAGCGTTGCCACGGGCTTTGGGGAGCAAAGATTTTGGAAACTCGGTCAAGGAATTGTCATCAAGACTGCGTGCTCGATTGCACCGATATTCGTTGCATAACGGCTTGCTATATTATAGCACCGATTCATTGGATACACCACAAATTGTAATTCCTCAACATGAGGACTTTAAATGTCGCATCCAATATGAGGCCCACGACACGCCACTCAGTGGGTATCTCGGTCGTGAGAAAACAAAGAACTCTCTGACTCACCACTATTGGTGGCCCAAGCTGTACAAATGGACGAGCACCTATGTGCGCACGTGTGAGACGTGTCAACGGGTGAAACCCTCTCCAAATGCGGCTGTGCTGCTGGCCAGCTTTTTGGTAACCACTGGGTGCTGGCAGTCCATGAGTTTGGACTTTGTGTTTAGCCTGCCAAAAGATTCGGCGATCAACACGGGTGTCGTAGTATTCGCCGACCGGTTGAACAAGATGGCTCATTAGGCGGCGGTGCCAGACACCATCGACGGAGTCGGAACAGCAACGCTGTTCGTGGATCGTGTTTTCCGTCAACACGGACTCCCAGAGTCGATTGGCTCCGATGAGAGACCCTTCGTTTCACGGGAAATTTTTGGTCGACTATCTTCAAGGTGCTAGGCACCAAATTGGATATGTCGACAGCGGATCATCCGCAGACGGATGGCCAAACCGAAAGGATGAAGCGCGTCACCGAAGACGTTCTTCGCAGTGTCTGGGCTAAGACGCCGAGGTGCTGGAATGCAATGTCGCCACTTGTAGAGTTTGCACTGAACAATGCAGTGGATTTGTCTACTGGCTACACGCCGTTCTACGTGAACGGGCTGGTTCACTCTCGCGTCCCACTGACGCCGCCATCCCATGGCTCAGGGCTTGATGGGGGAATAGCCGAGCAACTAGCTGATGTCAGCCCCCTCACCATCCGCAAAGAAGTCGATGACCTCTTGTCTGTTAGACTGAGTGTCCTACGACACGGTCGCGATGCGACAGCTGAAAGCCAAGACCTGCAGAAAGAATATGCAGATGAAAAAGGAAGAGGCGAAGTAGAAAGCTTTGAGGCCGGAGACGTGTTATTAAACACTAAAACCCTTCCTACACATGCAGCTTCTGCTATCTTCAGGACGAAGCTTCGTCCTGAAGATAGCAGTTTTAGTATGTGGCCAAGCGGGGCCTAGTGTATACGCTGAATCTTTCAAAACGAATCCGCACCCACCCTATTTTTTTCGTGGGCTTGCTCAAGCTGTACCGAGATCCGGCGCAAATGAACGAGGAAGAGTTGGCGCCGAAGCGGATCTTACGGGCCCTTGGCCACCCAGAAGCTGAACCAGCAACTGGTTCAGAGCACGGAGTGTAACAACATCCATTTCCAATGGCGATAAGCGCTTCACCGTCGCATGCAGCGACGCATTCGCCTGCTCCACGGCTAGGCTTCGCCTTGACAGAGCGTCGTAGTCCTCAAGGTGTACCAGCCGGCGCACGACGTGCTTCAAATCTACAAGAGCGTCCGCAATATGCTACTTCAGCATGACGCTCAGCGGAGCTCCGATCACGAAGGGCCTCATCCTCAAGTGCTCGAAGAGCATCACGAATCACCGGACGGCGGTCGACCCGGTCGTCACCGTCCACCACCGACTCTTCTCGATGAGAACGGTGACGTCCACTATCACGTGGAACGTTTAGTGAGACGACGTCGTCACCAGGGTCAAACTCAATATCTGGTGAAGTGGCGGGAATAACCCGACTACGAAAAATCGTGGAAGTTTGAGCCGCCACTTTAACAAGATTGCCCAGGCGCCGTGGACGCTTTTGATCAGAAAGATCAGGACGCCCCGCGCTTCTCGGCAATAGCCAGGGAAGTAGAAGGGCCATGTGCTGAGCTCAAGCAGTGGCCCTGAGCTCTTGCGGTCGCAGACACAGAGCTCGCGGGAGCGTTTGGGTTGACCCATCCGTCACAGGGCGACAATATGAAAGAAGGCAACGGCGTGCCTTGAGTTTGGCATACTCAAACGGAGGGTGTCGTTCACTCGCACGTCCAGTTCCTTGTGGCTCAGCTGTAAGTTAGGCAGTGAGGGAAGTTTCCGGTAACGTTGCGCCCATCGCTTCCACAGCGGGATCCGCCGGGCGGAAGCCATATTCCACACGAGGGTCAATGAC
>NW_020188126.1:548984-549564 GCF_900000015.1 Plasmopara halstedii
ATCCTCCAGTGCTTCGCACGACTATGAACGAAAATGTCGTAAAAGTATGTCTGTGCATACGCCCTGTGGGGCCTGAACAACTGCGTCACAAGACGATTAAATGATGCTGGCGCATTTGACAGCCCTTGGGGCATCAGCAACCACTCCCAGAGCATGCCGCTCGGAGTGCTCACCGCTGTCAGCGAATGCCATTCGCTCTCAGGAGCAATTAATAATACCCATCGACCAAGCCGAGTGCACTGTACTTCGTACATCCCACCATGTTGTTCTGAAAAATATCCTTTCTAGGAATCTGTGTCTGTGCCGGATTGGTAGCAGCGTTGAGCTATTGTAAGCATGAACGATACGCCACTTGCCGTTCGGCTTCCGAACACAGAACGTGGGTGTCGAATGGAGAGAGTTGCTCTCACGTACCATCCCTGCGTCGTGCTTAGCACGAAAAAAGGCGTCAATGACATCGCACTGTTCCCTGGCCAGGGGCCATTGGCATGTTATGCGGTATCTGGTATCCGGAACCAGGTTGATCTCATGGCGCACACCTCGGTCCGGAGGTAGGACCGAAGGCGGGTCTTTGGAGACG
>NW_020188126.1:549574-569306 GCF_900000015.1 Plasmopara halstedii
TTAAGACTCCAGGGCTGCTCACGTGGTATAACTATGAAATGAGTTCATCCGCAAAAGACATTGCCGAGATTAAAGTATGCCGTCAACTTGCATCTCGCTACAGCGGCGATGCTTTGGCCGAAATGTTCGGCGCCGCAAAACCAAACTACGAGGCTTCTGAGCTGATAGTGTCAAGTCTAAGAAGCCTTGTTGCTAAGAGAAGCGTTGACATCTCCCTGATTCAATTTCTTGACGGTCACCGTAATTCTAATCTAGAAGACGTGATAAGAGAAGCGGATCTGCTGACAATACTTTTGAAGACGGGTAGTTCATATAGAACTAGTCAAGATTTGCTAGCGGTTGATCTGCTAGTACAGAATCATGGCGAAGCGGCGTTGGCATCTAAACTCTGGCCTGCGTATTTGGAGCGTGAAACAAATCAAGTGGCAAGTCGATTGTTAAGAGCACAGTTTTGGCGGTGGACTCATTTTGAGTATACGCAGATTTTCAAGCTGCTTGGGCTTGGTGGTGACATCGATAAGGTGCTCACTCACCCAAATTTGATTATTTTCAACTATTACATGCACGTGCTTATGATGGAGAATCGTATCGAGCGCTATTCTCCGATTAATAGTTTTATCGACGTTTTCGGCGAGGTACCAACTGCCAGGATGCTCGAGGCTGCTAAGAAGTCCGAATCGGTGATAAATTATCAAGTCGGTTTATTCAAGAAATGGCAGACACAATCGTTGAAAGACATCAAGGCGAGGTTTGCTGGGGATCCAGCCAGAATAGACAAAGATCTGTTTGAAAGGTACGAGGCGTATTTGAACAGCCAAACAGCGAAGCCACAGTAAGAAGTTGAGTGTTTTTTTGGGTTTTCTTGAGAATTGAAACGTCATTGTCTGCATAAGTCAATATATGTTGATTTGTCCTTGTGCTTGTTATTTTGTTCTTGATGAAAGCAATGGCATCCTCAACAACGTGTGCTACTATATAAATCACTTTGATGAAGTATTGACGGTGTCCAACTTCTCTAATCGATTACGAAGTGCTAATATCCATGGCGCTTTAATTTACATACTTTTTGATCAATCATGTATCTATTGACTGCTTGAGAACGTAAAGCAACGGATTGTAATTTCTGCTCGTGTCTCTTAGTTGAAGAAGTAACACATAGTCAGGTCAAGTCTTACAAATAAAAAAGTAATGACGTGACAAGGGAGTGTGAAAAGTGGTACTTTACCAGTGCCCAATAGATTTGCCTTTTGATATTTCAACAGCAAAATCGCAGTAATCGGGCTCTTTGTAAGAAAATTCAATCAAATCTGCTAATAATCTGCTCTACAAGGCTCACGAGAAGCTCAATGTCGTCTGTATAGAGTGGATAGTCACAAAAATTATGGCGACATAATATCGCAATAATCTGCTTACGATAAGAGGACACCATGGGTGCACCGAACTACTCGTGGTTTTATAACGAGGTGAACAGAATTGGTGCTTTGTGGTAAAAAGTGATTTAGCTGGTAGATTATTCAACATTAAACAAACGTGATTGGATTTTGAAGCTATGACCAGGTCAATCACTTGTACAATTCACGCCATTACTTTGAGTTAGAGACACGAAGTTACTTTCGCCCGCTGGGGAGCGTGATCAGAGTGTGGTTTCTTGTGGAAGGCTAATCCGGTATCGAAGCAGATAGGACACGGTGAGTATAATGGGGAAGGACTTCTGACACCACTCTACGCATTGAAGAATGCCGAGTTTTCTGGCTTGCTCAATCCCGCCTGCAGCATCTCTCTCGCATGCTTCATGACCACAGCGATGCCGTGCCCACTCTAGCTATGTGCGAATGCATTGACCGCGAGGTGCTGGCACGCAGCTGGAGCTTCATCTTCTCTATCTATCTCCTCATTGGCAGCATTGCCTTCTACATCACTGATAGACAGGGGGTGTCCACAGTGGCTCCACGGAAGTGCCGATGTCGGTGTTAGCGGCGAGCGAGTCAGCAAGGCCAAACTGGCGAATGAGAGCGCTGAGCTTGGGGAGATCATCAGCATCCATACAGTCGTTGGATGACTTGAGCGGAACAGCCATGGGTGCTGGTACGATGCCCGTATGGCACCAACGCTATTCAAAAACAGCGAGGCTTCTTGCTCCTGTGGATGACGACGGGGTCCCTCATCTCGGTACCTGCCATATTGCAGCACAGACCAACAGTAATATGCGCTTGGTCTGGCGGACCTTGCTAGCTGCGAGCGACTGGCTGGGCACCATGAGAAAGAAAAGGCTGGTCTCATTAAAATTAAAATAGCCTGATAATACTCCTCAATTAGATCCTGTTGTTTGCAGCGCTTCATGTCGACTATGGCGAGATCCAACAACTCGGATTTGCCATATGCAGTGCGCAAACGAATGCTGTGGTACCGCTTGAACTACTGCACCCACAAGTACGATACGTTTTGCGAATGAAGAAGCTCGTTTGTCTTTTTACAGAAACAGAATTGCTTAGAGCTGTGGATGCTTGGTGCAGCTGCTCAAACAGCAGCAAGTGCAGCTCCATGACTGGGAATCGGGGCTAGCGCTGGCGCCTCGCGGTCATATTTAGTAGAACTGAGAATGGCGCCAAGGCGACAAACGTAACTTCGAACGACCATTCGTCTTAACGATCTCGGATAGTGATATTCTAGCGACGGAGATGACGATTTGCCTTTGCTTGGGCGACATGTTCGTGCTTCTGGCTGTAGATCAAGTTATGCGCGCCATAATGCGAATGATATTGAGTTGCTTTTTTATTCAAACTTTTGATACTGTGCTTCGGGACGTTCATCCGTTGCTTTTAAATCCATGTGCCCCTTTGTCCAGCCGATTAGTTTTGCCTGGAATTACGTCAGATGTCTTCTTGTTATTGGTGTCTTGGCTCTTATATCGATTTTGCTCTTATGCGGTGGGTCCTTCTATGGTAAACAGACCGTATCACTTGAAGCATATCAACCTACCGAATAATGGATATGTCAGTCAATAGCTTTAATTTTTATACCATACAGTGAAGAGATGGCTGCGTACATACAAATTGCGCAACAGGATTATCTTACGCAAGCAGAACAATTAATTATTTTCTAGCTTTAATAAGAGATTCGTTGATGGCTGAGATCCATCATGAATATCTTGAGGAGATGGCAAAAACCGATGTGAATGTAAGGGTCCTTAGATCGCCGCTCTATCCGGCAAATCAACGACTACCATAGAGTCTGTAATCAATAAGCATATCGATGACAGAAACTGTGACCGTCACCGTAATCCTTTTGACGTCAGCCAAACACATTCAGAGGGGTAATCTCTACACTCCTACCACCGCAAATATCGAGAGTTCTTTGTTGCTTATTTGATCTCCATCGCCTGTGCAAAATCTTGTTCATCTAAGCTCCAGGTGTCTTCTTCAGCATATGTGCAAGTCAATTCTTTGTATCGATGTAGTCAATTTCCAGCAATCAATGTTGAACGAAATCTCGATAAAGTGGTTACTGGTGTCCACGTGCTTTGTACAAACGTGGTAGCCTGCTTTTTCGCCAAAGGTATAGCCGTTTGGCTGTCTTTTCATTTTTGCGTCCCTCCCGCGTGTTCGTTACCCATGTCGTTGATCACTGCGCGTTTATAGTCTTCTTCTTTGCATAAACTAAGAGCAATCTGACCGGCTTCTTTAGTGTTCGATGCGACGGTTTTCTGATACTTGAACTTCCACACAACCGAAGGATTGACTATACCGATGAATTACCTGATAAAGAGCGTCTATCAACAATGTTCCTGTTCCGATTTGTATTAAAAAAATCTTCAATCACTATTATCCGTTTTCAGCTGGTTTGATGAACCCGCACTGGATTCTAGTAGTGTGGAACACATAGTGCGGCATTCAAAGTCGTAAAATGGGGTCTTTGAGGAAAGAGGGAGCTGCATGACGACATATGCAATATTAGGTCGAGTGCACGCCATAAAAATCGGGCTATTTAGAAAACAGAATGTTCCCGAGCGCGTCTCCAAACACCCAGCTTTTGTAGTTGGTGACCTTTATGTCAACAGTTTGAGCCCGACTCACACGTATTGCCGACGGTATTACACGTTCTGACCAAATCGCTCAACCCCGTCGTCAATGTATCGTGTCTTTCTGATAATTGGGGTGCCGCAATCCTGTTGTGGTCGAAATCCTTGCCCAAGATCAACTTTGCCATACCTGGACCCTTTTCCTTAAAAATACTTTTCAAAAATTTCTTGACTCTTAATATCTCGCCACTCATCTTTGTAACAACGTTCATATCATTGACATAAGGCGTGTAAACAGACACTTCTTTTAATTTCTCACGTAAAGGTATCCATTCAGTCAACAGTTTTTGAAGCTGTTTTTCGTAAATACATAATCAATCGCCTTGTTTCAGGCGCTTGAAGCCAGCTTTAGTTCTTGTGGCGGGACAAGACAGTGGCGCGTGGTATGGACGCCGATTTACGATCAAGCCACAGAACAAGACATGGACACTCTCTCAGATGTATAAAGCGTACCATTAGATACCGTTGGCGTCTGCTAAGAAAATGGGCCGAACTGGCAGTGTGGTGCGTAACAATGCCCGATTGGTGGCTAGGATTTTTTTAGTAAAAGTACGGTGTGGGTACCATCCAAAGTTTGTCTTGGGTGGCCTACATGAACTCAATTTGAGCTGAAGTCGCAGTCTGTACGGTATCTTACTACACTGTGGAACAGCTGGGCATCGATACCACATATCTCAACACTGTGCTTACCTGGAGATTGGGCTTGATGTCATGGGAGCTCAAGGTTTCGCGTATCAGCCGAAGAAGGCCATATTTCCTGCGCGTATGTGGCAGTTACTTCTGACGTCACTAATACTTACAGCATTAGTAAGGACGGCTTCAATTATAATGCCGTTCCCGTCGATCCTTGCACGCTCATAATGTAATGATTCGTCGCTTTCTTTCAACCTTTTTGGTGTCTGATCCGTTCTCCAACATCAATATCGACATTTTGAGCGATCAACTTGAGATGACAATGCCTTGGTCTTACTACACCGTTTCATTAGGAGCTTGGTATACCAGTCGATCTTCCTGTTCACTTTGTGCGGATGCACAGAGGGTGGCGATTGGCGCATCTTGACCCTCCAATTGATCATACTGGTTTCCTTCCTTTTTACTTGGACGTCCGGGACGTCTTCTTCATCGCATTCCGTACGCTGGTCCTGGTATCGCTGGCATTCTGTCGGCTCGAATGCTGCGCCCTCATCGTCGTTCTTGGTCATATGCATCACTGTTTCATTTTTTTAAATAGGTGTAATTCGTAAATGTCACAAAATTCACGCTCATCGAGCTCCAATGACCGCGATTTCGATACCGTTTTATTCCTCAAATCGTAAAAGCGATATCCCCTGGTGCCTTCGGCATACATATGGAACGTGCACTATAATATTTTAGCCTCGAGCTTCGTCATATTACCATGATCAACGTGTGTGTACGGGCGAGACACAAATACACGAAGCATGTCCATTCAACGCTTCACCTTAGATCTTAATTCATAAAAAGTAATGTTCAGATGCACTGTGTTAGGGGGCCTTTTGATCACGGCAGAGCTGCCCATCTTTTCTCACCAACAGGCTAAATTCAAGTGTAGTAGATCATAGTTCGCGTCATTTCATAACCGTCTAATTTATTCGCTCTGCCATTCAATTTGGGGGGGGGTTATGGTACCGTACGTAGGTGCACGTCGCCTTTCGGCTGGCATAAACCCTTAACTGTCTTCTTTACGAACGTCGTTATGTTGCCCGAGCGCAGGTACTTTATGTAAGCTCGCCATTAAATTTTGAACAGTGCTTTATACATCATAATCTTCTTGGGAATTTTACTTTTCTTCACCAGAAAGTATGACTCCACATCACATGAATCATCATCCCACTATGTTTAGATATACTCGGCCGCTCCACTTAAAAGCGTCTTATGGGTCCCATGTGCACTACCTCGGATACGAGTAGTATTATGCTCTCAAGAGTTCTGCTTCAATCGTCTTCGTGCTCTTCATGCAGCCTCCAAACAAGGTCTTTATGAATTGTATCACGTACATACCGTTTGTAGAACGGAACGCTTTATCAAAACATCCCTGTTTGGATATCCCATGCGATTTGCTAAGCCTCTCACTAACTATCAGCTCCCGAGTATTGCACTGATTCTGCCTCCACTTGCTGCCAGCCCGGCGTGTAAGCTTTATTGTTCCTTGTGCCAAACGTCATAATTCAGCCGTTGTCTCAAATTGTACACGAAGCACGCAAAGGTTTCACACCAAACCACGATCGACAAGAATTTTTACCAGCAGCAAACGTCTGTCAAGTATGGGGATAAGAAGCAGCTCGACCATGGATATGCGTTTTTCTTTTTGCAAAAAACTACAATTTGGTTTCTGAACGCTTGTAATTGACCAAGTCATCCGGTAATAGGTCATTCGCGACGTCGCACGGCTGTCAATAAAACAGCTTTTTGCTCATTCATCAGCCAGCAGATACTGCATTACTCCCGCTGGAACGGTTTCTGGAATAACTTCAGCTGGGCAGTCCCGTTTCATGAGTTCCATCTGGTCACATCTGGAGTACTTTTCCTTAAACATCCATCATTTGTGTCATCGTGGCAAAGTAGTGCAGAGTGGAGCGATGTTAGTAATTGCAGAGTATTTTCCGCGCCTACAAGGTGCGAATACCAGTCCGAATCTTGGTAAAGTGCAGGGTTTCGACGCTCTGCGCAATAATGCCCAAATCCTTGGAGTCATTTATAAACCACGTCTTCGTTATCTTCCTTTCATCCTTCAAGGCCGCGATGTGCCCCAGCAACTCGTTCCGCGCATGAAACATCTCCGTGTTGAGCGACCAATGATAGTAGTATCAATCCCCCCAGTCCCCCTCGGTGCGCTTGATTAACATGGCTGTGAGGGTTCTGTAAAGCGAGGCTTGATTTCAACGGTCAACTTTTTTGAATAATTGAAAAAACTAAATTGAGAATAGGTTCTTAGAATGCTACTCTGTGCTACATCTAAGACTATTGAATGAAACTTGAATTATCAAGGACAATCATTACGTCTGCAATCGATATCCATAACCATGACTATAACTGCGACGTTTATCGCGATCGTTGTAATGTCATTAACATGCATTCAGCGGTGTAATCTAGACAGAAACAGAAGGCTTGCCAAAATGATCTGTCGTAAATGAACACATTGAGTGGGACAGTTTGGGTCTACTATGCACTAACCCGCTTGCACCGCGAGCGGCGAGCGGCTAGTCAGTGTTCATCGAACAAATAAAACAAATTGTCCGTCCGTCCGTCCACTTTAAGGCTCAATGATTAAAACTGACCAGGTAAGCGGCTCAAAATGGACGTAATGTGAATTTAAATTTTTTTGTAAATCAAGTTTGGTTGATAAACTTTTTCATTTTTGTTTCATACAAGACTATACACATTCGCAATACGTCTTCTTGATCAGCTTGGAGCCATGGCTAAACTTTAAATTGGGATGGTTTCACTGTGAATGCGAATCTGGCATTGACATATATTAGTGATTACCATTGATTCTAAAATAACTTTGGTCAAAAGTTGCCGTTAGCTCGATACGACGGCGCTGCAGATAACGGCGATTGTAGACATCCAGCGGTGTAACCAGACTATATGCTATCATATCTACGATAGTAAGGTATACAATCTAGCAAGCTTATGTCCTCATATTTTTGCAATTGGCCTCTTTCTGTTTAATTTGGACTATTCGATCCGACTGGCCATGTTGCTTTGCATAATTTGCAACAGTCTGTACCTTGTCGTACATGAATAGCGTTTGAGCAATTAAATCTCAACTGAAAGAATTTGTAAATTTGTACATGTCTCAAGATTAGTTTGTATAGTATTACTACTGCTGAGATCACGCCGCGCATAACTGTTAAAGTGCGGCATTGTGGCTTTATGTCTATTTACATGCATAATGTTAAATCTGCTCATACGGCAGCTAACTCAAATTATCTTTGTGGTAGCTTTACTTTCATCTTGAAGGGCTCAAATTTATCAACGCACAACGTTTGGTTACATAGCCTCTAGGGCTAACTGTGAGTTGCCTAGTCAGTACAAAATCCTCCTCGTCCTTTTTATGGATTACAGACCAATTCCTACATCTTCACGGCCAAGTAATTTGGTCTACATATGGCAACGTTAGTAAGAGAAAGACATAGGAACATGATAAACGTGTTTTCTTCGGATCTTTCATCAAATTAACAGTCATATCTTGCCAATACCAAAGGCTATTGATTATATTTTCTGATATACTACTGAAATAGTCTTTATCTCGGAGCTAAGCTTTGTAAAAAAGAATGATTTCTTGTTGCATTTGGAATTTTTTTAGTGTAATAAAATACATTGCAATTACTATTTAAAGGCGGGTACTGAATCGGTATATAATAGCAGCTTATGTGATGAATCTCTTTGCATTTATAAGTCAAAGAGCAGTGCTCATACCACTCCACGTGCCTTTCTGGGATCTCGCCCTCAATGCCTCGGCCCTTGGCCGACCATGCCACACAGCAACTGCTTTGATACTCGAGCAGTGTTCAGTGGGTTACGTGCCAAGCCACGGTCTACCCGCGAGCCATGTTCAGGAATACATTTTCGGTGTTTGAGAACTCGGATACTCCGATATCCAGCACATTGACCATCCCGATCCCGCGCAAATAGCGCTCCTGCTCTCTAGTGGAGGTAAGTTAATGACTCACTAAAGCTCCACCAGGAGACATGCACGTAGCGCCCAAGGTGATCGAACTTCAACCAATCCATGGCTCATGGTGTTCCAACCATGCCATACCAAGGATAAGGTCATACCTTGCATCCAAGTCCAGCGTCCCACGCTATCAAAGTCAAGAAACTTGACACCGAGGTTCGCAGGGACCGTTGGCACAGTGACACATATCCCCGTCGCTAAGTGAGCAGTAACGGTGTCACAAAACCGCGCTTCCAGCGCCTCAGCATACAGCTAAATTCCTTCGATCGTGGAGCGTCTCGCATAATTGCCTGACCTCCCAGAATCGAAAAGAATGTTCCATGCTTCTCAAAGCCCTTCTCGGTCGCTTCTACGACCGGCAGACCCGGCTTGCATACACGTTCCGTGTTCAAGAGCACGGAGCTTTTCGGCGCTGGGCTCTGCTGCCCTCTTTCGCTTCGAGGCTGAACAGGACTCAGTTCTTCCCCAGTAGGGTGCCCCGCGCCTACTGGATGTTCTCGTTTGCCTGCAACAAACCAGACTGGCTTGAAGCGGGACATTAGCTCGACGAAGCTTTGCGTGCCTTGCGCAGGAGACAACCAGACCGGAGCTGACGGTATTTCCATAGACAAAACATCATCGAGTGTTTAAACGCTGCTCGGAAGCTCGGAGCTCCCTCTCCTCTTGCTTAGCATAGCTGAGACCCATTGGCTCAGGCCCACTCGACGAGCTCTGAGGGTGTTCATTCCAACCAAGTCGTGCTGGCTTGAAGTTGTATTCGGTATTCAATGCCACATTCACCACTTCTTCAAAAGAAGATGACTTCACACGGAAGACTTCCATTCTAGCCACGCCAGTGCGGAGGCTTTTCATAAAGACGGTCACTACGGCCGCCTTGGTAGAGGATCGGCTGCTATCCTGACTATAAGAGCTCTTAACTCTTGAACAAAGTTCACCAACTTCTTCTTGCTACGTCGGGTGGCAAGAAAACGTGATCGCACGCGATATGCCTAAAAAGGGGAAAGAACACTCGCAAAAGCTGACGCTTCAGCTCCTTCCAGGAGGAGAACCCTGCTTCAACCAAACTATCGCACGTTAGTGCCAATTCTCGTGCTCGTCCCCAGAGCCTGTAGATAGCTAGTACCACGCGCCAATGCTCGTTCTGGGGCATGCCGGATGCCAAAGCCAACTCGGCCTCTCTAACCCAAAGCAAGAAATCCTTCCCATTCTTACCCTCAAATGTCTCAACTCACCATGAGCGGCCTGGGTTGGGTGAGGTCATCTGTCGTCGACGGTGATGTCATTGACGCTGTCGATGCCGATGTCTTCTTCTCTACGTGCTCAAGTAGAGCATGTTCATAGCGTAAAAATGCTTCTAGGCGTGCGTTCATCGCTTCGGGATTTGGAAACAAGGTGCACGCCCTCATGGCCAATCGAGACATCAGCTTATTAAGCCCGTCCTGCATGCCCTGACGCAACTAGGATATTGCGCCATCCTCACAGAGGATCAGTCGAAACGACTCAGGTGTAGACTGACTACGAGTACTATCAATTGCAGCGGGACTGTCGTGGCTCTTTGTTAGAAGGGAGCGAAGCTAAGGTCACCGACCTTACGTTCTCTACCAAAATCAATATGAGTGTAGCGGATCGCAACCGCTACCTCCAAAAGTTCCCAAAACTTCAACCAAGGCAAATACACTATTTCGTCTAAAATTATCTCTGTATTGAATTGTTTTATTTGCAACAAAGCCGCCTATATCTATATCCTTAGGTTAATCTAATTAGATAGTAAAACTAATTAATATGCATAACTACTGGCAGTCCCGCCACGCAGTGGCTTCTTGTTACGGAGTAGCCACACCATTGTGTGATTACACAAACTTGTGTAGTCCACATCTTTGTACGGTCACACCATCTTGTTTGACCCACCCTTTCACAGAAGGATACGTGTAACCCCGATATACTCTGGGTATGTGTAACCCCGTTACACCTGAAATTAATATGTCTATTGTGAGTCTCGTATGGATTAAAGAGCTAGCCGTTAAAGGGCCGAAAGCGGTAATTGCTCACTTGAAGGTTTGAATCCGTTGTGAGAATGCGTTAGAGAGATAATCTAGAAACGATCCAGCCGGGCTTTATAAGAAGCGCAGATGGCGCTCATCCGTATGCCGTTAGTGGTGAGTGTCCAAATTTGCAGATACAGACACAAAAAGTTTCGGGAAAATGACGTTAGGTTATTTTTAGGTCATGCTATAGATGAATCAGATGCGCGTCGCGTTCGCCAAAATCATAGGCTGCGTGCGTGAATGAGTACAAACGTGCAATGGCTTTGTAATACAAGTATCTCCACCATTAAATGATTCTTAGCGAAAAATGTCTTAAATGATTTTATTTGGCTTCTTAACCCCGTATTCCTCTGACATCGCTACAAAATGGCCATTGTCTTGGCGGAAGGGGGGCTGTCGATACAATCTGCTCGCTTGTGTTGGCCTAATTACCTTCGCAGCAGAATCACAGATCTCATCGCAATGGTTTTTGAGCGTCATGCTTTAAGTGCGCGACACTTTGGTCGAAGGCCGGGAAGCTTAAAACCTGCTTGCGATGCAAGAGGCAAGTCACCCGCAGTTGGAGAATATGATTCATATACCGCTTTCAGCTTTCCTACATACGCTGTGATTGCGGATTTAAAAATAAGTGGGTTCTACACTGCATCGAATTGCTCACAGCTATAGCAAAAATGTACTTTTAACGTTTCGAAGAAGCTGCGGACACATTTGGTGTTTGACGTGGGTTTGCTGAAGCCATGTTGCGATCTCGCTCTTGCGAGACTACCAGATGTGAAGCATTTTTTGGAGGTAAGACAGCGTCGTTACAATCTTTGTAGCTACGCTCCCTCTGCTCTAGCTCAACAGTGTGATTTTGAGCAACGGGAAGTACGCGACAAAGTGGCTGAAATATTGTACCCAAAAAGTGACTAATCACTGATTTGGCCGAACGCCAAGGCTTTGAAGAATCGACGTGCCGCCATGACTAAGAAAGCTTAAGAACGCCAACCTGAGGTTTCCACTGCTTGATGAGCAAAAGATAACCCGCTTGAATGGGGACCGGCAGGAACAGCAGGGCTCTTACCAGTGCTTGATGAATTATAGGGATGCTCTCATGCGAAAACACACGGAAGTTTGTCGACCTACTTTAGCAAAATTGCCCTAGCGTGTGATGGGCTACACTTCGCCATTTCATAAAGGTACATCTATGTACTACCTTATGTTTGTACTGTAATAAACTATAGAATTCCAAATGCTTACGTGACATCTTATGAATATTCTGTGTGATACAGAATGCGTTTTCCTACTTGGTGATCAGTACTGGTGACGAGACTGACGTGTCTCTACCTGTATCGCAAGCCGGTCACTCCAAATGGATACTTTTCGCAAAATTTGAAGTTCGAGCTTCGAACTTCAAGCTTTGAACACCCAAGATCTTGTGTAACGCCAGGCTGAGGTTAGACCTCAGTACACCCTTTTTGTATAAATCATGAGCCTAAGGCTTTATGCGTAAAACTTCTAGGAACTCTTGGGGTGTTTTGCATGTATCTAGAAACATTAACTCATTTTAATTTTGTTGCATATTTACCTTCAAGTTGTCAAGCTGCTTCTTCTCTTGTTCAAGTTGGAAGTGTCCTTCTCCCTGCATGTCGGGAATCGCTTCCCGTCACGCTTGTGTATTGTCTCGAAGAGACTGTCATGACCAGCGCTTTCTTACATGGGGCCATTGCCGCTTATGACTTATCGCGACCTCAGCTATTTATTCCCTGGAAAAGAGACAGGTACACTCGTCGCCGCATGGTTCCTTCGAGCAACTCCTATTGCAAGCTGAATGCTTAGTTGGTATCTGTCGAATGAACAAAGCAGTATTGTCACAGCAAAAAAGTAGAGTGATATGATTCTATCTTGACGGCTGTGTCGGGCCCTTTACTTTGCAAAGTGAAACACAAAATTACGTTCTGGTCGGATATTTGCATCACTGAAATTGTATGAACGGGTGAAGTGACGTGTCTCTTCGTCCGATGCGCGAATTAAGATCAATAAATTTCATCATTTTTGCAAGCATTCACTACAGGTACGACTTTTCTTGACCGCTGCTGCTTCAACCACAGATGGTACGACCGGGACCGGTGATCTGTTAGGTTTGACGGCGCTTGTAGATCGACTTTCGGGGGCTTATTTGACTCTCTAGTTGGGCAGAAACCCTGCACGCGCAGGCATGTAAGAGCTTCACGCCGGTACTCCCGCAAGCTTTGATGAATCAAATGAAACACCACGTTATTGAGTTTGCAAAAAAATCTGCAAATCTTTTGATTACGTTGGAATCTCGAGCCCGGTCTAGCTCATTAGTGATAAGCTGGACGTACTTGAGAGCTCTGCAGCTGGGTGCCCCAACACTTTCCACCGTGGGGAATGTCGTGAATCATACAAAAAATTGGCGAACCGGAAATGACAGCTTTCCATCTGTTTAAACTTTAGACGTGTGCTGCCAGGTGAAGACAGAGTTGTCGGGTCAGGACTAGAAGGCTCGTTACGACCGTTTTCATCAAAGAGCGCCACAATCTCCTCTCCGATGTAACTAAGTCGTTGGCCGCAAAATGCACTTTTCACAATGGCTCACTGAGCCAAATGATGGAGTGGGCGGGAGAAACATTCTCGATGTCAAAATGCTTTAAGAGTAGGCACGGTAAGGTGCAATGAGCGAAATAAAACTTAAAGCTTGACAGGTGCTCGCTATGCCTTCGCTCTTGTGCAATGTCATCAAAAGACGATAATTGTGGAAGCTTTAGCGTGGTCCGCATTGCGGGGGTGAGAAGTGATAGGGTGCATACCATACTATTGAAGACATATACCTTACACTTCTGAATGATTACGCAAATGCAATATTGTACTACTGTGCGTAATTGTGAGTATCAGAAGTACTGGGGTATTGCACTTGTGACGATGGGAATCAGCAAAGGGGAGGTTCAAGGAACACACGAGCCGTTAGCCTCAGGTCAGGGGATATATATTGAATATAGCAAAGCCGATTAGCTACAAAGAGCAAGTTAAGGTATATGTCACACACGAATTGAAAAGCAACCACCAAAAGTCACTCCTCGATGAAGCGTACAAATTCGACGCTGAACATCAGTAAACACAAACTCTTATTGTCGAAGAGTTTCTGTCCTAGGTGAACGGAAATCCTGTCGTAACAATATCCCTCGCCTTAACAATACCAATCTTGGGTAGCATGAGCTTAGCTTTTAGTTCGTCGAAAAATCGTGTAAATCGTACGTAGAACATAAAATAGAAACTCCGTAGCATTAGGGTTTTGAAACAAACTAAGCAGATAAAAACAACGTTCAAAACGAAAATTAGCGGCACTTAACAGCTTGACGCGGTGAAAACAAGTGGTGTTTTGGCTCTCTACATTCTCATAGAATCTTTCAGTCATATTATTATCTTTAATTCACCGAATCATAGTTCTATGTTATTCCTGTTTTTCTGCACTAACAGTCTGTATGCAATCATCTTCTACCATGCTGATGAGGCGTCATCAACTACAGGAGTAGGCGCGATCGATATTTACGAACTATTTATGGTATTGTTTTTTTGGTTTGTTTATAATAAATAATTTTAAATCCACTAGAGTGAAAATTATCAGTAACACATCTGTATGGCTGAATTTAAGTTTTCAAATTGAAAAATAACAGTTTGCAAAGTGCAGACCGTCCAATGAAAGCATGCATTTCGTAAGAAGATGTCCGTAGCATTCATGTGTCAAGCACTGGGACACCAATACTCGTAGCAGTCTTCACACGAACTTTTAGCATATTGCTTCATCATCGCATTCGTACGGTCGACTGATGCATTCATTTCTTGAGCATTATGAGCTCTAAAGATTTCATTTGTGGAGGGAGCAAAATGCTGGTCTGGGATGCTTCAGTCTGCAATCAGCTCACAATTGTTTGAGAATTTCCTCTGGTAGTCATTGATGGGGCGTGCATTGTAGTCACTCTTTGGACGTACCAGACCAGACAGTGATCAACGATGGGGTTGGAAACGTGACTTAACACCTCAAGACCATATTCGGTGAGTAAGTTGCCCTCAAATAGTATCCAAAATTTTCTAAACGGTTACTAGCCGTGCAATGAGTACAGCAGCAGATGTATCAATCAAGACGGCCATTATGGGAAAAAAAACCTTTGCGATGCGCATATTGGATTGTGATAAGCATATCGTCTCTAACCTCTGCAGATACTGTATCTTTCGTGTTGTAATTACAAACAATTCGATGAAATAATATGCAGCGTACTTCACCAGAACTTAAGAATTCTGTACTTAAAATTCAATACAACTTTTCCTGCTTTGATAGGGAGGAGGATCTAAAAACGTGCCAATACTCATTACAGCATAACTCTAATGGCTGCAGCCGTACTTTAGTCTGAAGTTAATCGCAATTAAATTGAATCCTCATCCAGTCTTACAGAGCACTCAGATTATTTCCGATCAAGATCAAAGAAATGCCATCGTATAGACGACAACACAATCGCGTGTCAAATCTCTTTCAATAATGGATCATTTCCATGCTTGAGGTGCTCTCGAGATTTCTCTTGCCCTCCCACTCCGTCATTGTAAATTACAAAGAAATGGTCAAATGAGATTTTGTAGACGAAGAAGTGCGTCTTCTTCACAAGACTGTCACGGAGAATGTACCTCTTACAGAGTAAAAGCAGATGATAAGAGCAGTATCTGGGTGTTGACAGAGGTGTAAGAGACAAGACTTAAGGAGAACGGTCTCTTACCATAGCCACAACGAGATCTCTTACCTCGTGGTCTGTCGGATTATTGTTATTACTTGCGTAAGCTATAGAATTAAATGAAGATTTCTGGCATGGAAGTTCACCATAAAGTGGAAGTTAAAAGAAGTGAAAGTTAAAGTGCTTTTTCATTAGGAAATGACTATTGACTCGCTAGTTCATGGACATTAAATGTCAGATGCAACAAAAGAAGTACACACATGATCACTCGAATCTGACAAAACAGCTCAGCGACTTAGGTCTCTTCCTGTTCAACGTCTGGGTCGACAATCTGGCGCAGAGCATCCGGCACACAGTCAAAGTGTGGCTTGTCTTCCACAGCGTAAGGCTCAATGATACTAGTTCCGTCGTCATGAGCAGCAGCTTCTAATGCATCGCAAGCTTCCAAGAATGTCATCGTGTCCAGTTCGTCGTACGTGAGTTTTGTTGCTTCAACAAATTTCTGAATTCGGTAGCTGCGTGCAAGTTTATTGACCGTGATGTTGTCGGGCGACTGCACCAGCTCTGTGTCCACAATGTTAATGCCGATCTCCGAGTCGCTAGTCATACTACGACGGTTCCAATTGGCTGAGCCTAGTGACACATATACGTCGTCGATAATCACCAGCTTACTATGGATGTAAAGCTCTTTAGCCTCCTTGGTCGTGTACAGTTTAAACTTTTCTGGGTACGCTTTTTGGATTGGAGCGACCATGTCATACAGATATTTGGCGTATCCCGTGTATCCCGCCTCGACTGTTCGTTGTACAATCACAATAAGTCGTTCAATACTCGGCATCATTTCCATGATGGCCTCCAAGAGCTCAGGGACCAAAATAAAGTATTGATCCTGGATGAAGATATAGTTCTGTGCATTGCGAATGGCTTTAATACGTGCGTGAAAGATAGATTGTTCACCTTGCGGAGCAAACGCGTAGTGATCATAATCTGGACTAAAGGTACGGCACAACTGCACCGCGTGGGTGCCGTCTTCAGGAATGTCAAGTGGAACCCTAGCTTGGTCAATGGGTGGCAGTTTACTAAATTCAGGATTTTCAAAGTCCAAAAGGTCATCCATGAGGTCTTGAGACGGTTTCGTGTCGGAATTCCAGCGATCGAAAAAATTCTGCGCCACGTCCATAACAGCCGGACCCTCGATACGAGCGTGGGCATCCAACCATCCATTCCACCTCGCTTTAATACCCGTACGCTCACGCAGGTCAGCCTGGTCATGTTCAATCGTGTCCCAACGATCGTTGGTCAAGTCTACACCGCCTACGTACGCGACAAGATCACGCCCTTTGCGTACAATCACCGACTTTTGATGATGTGAAGACGTGGCATGAGGCAAACGATCATCGTACACGAAGCGGGCTGGGCCATGGTTTTCGGGCGGTGGCAGCGCGTTGATGAGGTCACGTACTTCATGATTTTGTGCTCGTTCAGTGATATTTGACCACACGAGCATACGCCAATCAGCTCCACGCTTAACCGCACGATCGGCCAAGTCGCATAGCTTTGTTTCAGGTTCATGTGGCTTAAAAGGCACGTTACAAGTGCCCCATCCTGTCAGATACACTACGTCTCCACGACGCACTTCCATCATATAATCGGCTACGTCGCTAAAGTACGGAGCAGACGCCACGTATAGCTTAACGCGATTTCCTTTCGTGTAAAGTTGAATGCCCTCGCGCTGATAGCCGTCGCGCGAAGTACGCAATTCTTGTTCGGTAAGGAACCAACGAGAAGGCTCAAGGTAAGGTTGGTCAAAGGGGGCTGATGCTGCCTTTTTTGGCTTCTTTTCACTTTGAAACGGATCAAGAATAAAGTGAAAGGCGCGACTTAATCCATCCATGATTACAGTGAACTAGATAAACAAGGGGGAGACTTGAAGTCGAGAGCGCAAAAGCGAGAATGAATGATCAATCAGGATCTTTGATGAAGTGATGATGGCAATAGTAGCAATTCTGGAGTATACGTGTATACTTGTCGTATAGCGTTTGGCTTGCTTGCACAGAAACCAGACGAAATGGCAACCGGATTTTTCTCAAAAAATTTAGCAAAATATGCATAAAGTGACCATTTGTTGATTCCTGATCCATATATAAATTATGTGATATTGTCTGCAATCCTCTCGACAGCAAGATATGAATATGTTTTAAATTACATATCCGTTGCGTGATGGTTTCTTTCGAGCTATCGATCTCTGCAGTCTACTTTACTTGTTGTGAGAAAGCGAACTTAACCAAAATCCCGAGACTCAACATCTTTACATTTTCGTCAATCAAAATATCTGAACGCCTTTTAATCACTCAGACACTCCGATTGAAAAAGAATAGAAAGCAGTCATACTTGTTGAAGACTATTGAGCATGAGCACGACCTCACTGGCATCAAAAGTACCGTTGTGACTCATCTTTGGAGTCTCTCTGAAAAAGGTGGTTAAGCAAATTATGAATTTTGATACATACTGACAAATGCAAAGATGATTGGCTCAAAAGTTGTCCCAAAGATGACGCGAATTTAATACCGTAAAGCTTGCTGTCCGGTACTTCCGATGTCGCTTCCACCGTCACTTGGAGTTTTGAAGCTCAAAGTTATGAGTTTCACGACTGCCATAGGCAATTCCTTCCTGTGATACACGAAAATCCTTGCCAAGTAGTCGTAATTTCTTATACAATAGACTTTGTGCAACATTTTAAATTTGTGTGCGCGTGGTGTTTTTAATCACTGTAACGGTATTGTTCATACGTCGGAATTTTCTAACTAGGATTTTCGAATACCCAGGCGAAGATTCATACACGAGCTTTTCTACCATTTTGTGCTCCTCCCTTCAGTCCTTCAGTTTGGTGTTGATATTGTCTATTGCAAAATATGGTGGCTATGATGGGGTATGAACGGTACTACACGATAGTACATTCACTACACTTCATCACAGAAATCCACAATCGTGTGAGTTGTAAACTTTACATCTGGCTCTAAAGATAGTACTCCTGCTAATTTAATTAGATCGTTTACATCGAATATGAGTTTAGATGGAATTAATCCTACGTAAATTAGCAGAGCAAGCTTGGCAACCAGTCGCAAGAGATACTTTTGATTCTACTCCTAAGTGAGGCGTTCGATGTCAACCTATGTGCGCTTTTCAAGGTGGAATCTTGGAGTCGAAGCTTTCTCGGTGCAAAGTGCATGGCAACCCCGTTGCATTTGCTAACATATCACAAACGAATCTGCCCGCGGGCCGGCTAGTGACACCTCGGTCCGGAGGTAGGACCGAAGGCGGGTCTTTGGAGACGATGTCTTGTATTCCTTCACCCAATGATAATACGGATCCAAGGGATTCCGTAGGATCGACGGTCCACTCCGTGCGTTCAGCACTCTCTTGGTATCTTCCCAGACAGCTTCATCCAGAAGCAATGACGAGTTTATCTCCTCGTCCGGTCGTACAATGACCACTTCGGCCAAATAACCTGCCTTCAAGGCACTGCCGCACTTTTCAAGAGTACATCTTGTCCAGCTCAAGAAGAGCATCTACTGCAGGCATAGCCTAGAGGCGGCCGTCGCCATCTTCCTCCCCCGTCATGCCGTTGACGATGGTGTATAACTGTGCACCGTCGTCTACGGTGGATTAGAGTCGACGCCTGGCGTCTTGCAGCCAGCATACGACGTCGCCGTCGCCTCTGTACAGTGATTCTATGTCTCGGTGAGACCAGGGTGAACACGAACTCCGCGTTGTCCGTTGTCACCTTCACTTTCCGCTCCTTCGGAGCTCCGATGTACTCTACAACATCCGACGAAGAACTATTGACCCCGCAGTCTTCGTCTAGTGGATAACGTGCCACCCCACGCACATCTGAAGGGCCGTGCCCAAGATGCCTCGGACTCTGTCCGACTATGCTATCAATGGCATGTAGCGACTGCTTCGCAACGAGAGCAGCGCTCAGTGGTTCTCGTGCAACTCCACGCGCATCACGAGGGCCTCGCCCTCGATGCCTCGGTCTTTGACCGACCATGTCACGCATGACATGCAGCGACTGTTTTGAAAATTGAGCAGCGCTCAGTGGCTTACGTGCCACTTCACGTACATCACGGGGGTCTCGCCCTCGATGCCTCGGTCCTCGGCCGTCTATGTAACGCATGACATGCAGCGA
>NW_020188126.1:569316-575935 GCF_900000015.1 Plasmopara halstedii
ATTGTGACCTGAAGGACTCATCGAGGGGGCGAACCGAAAGTGCTTTCACCGCCAAATTGAGCAGAACCAGCCTAATCTTACCTCAAACGTATACTCGGCAGAGGAACTTACTATTCTCTATGATCTCTTGATCACAAATGGCATAAGGCAACGCAGGTGTACCCTGCAAGGCCATTCTTCATTGCATATAGCCCCCTCTCACGAATTGAATAGTTCTTCTCTGTTGCTTTAACCTGGCAAACTCGAATTTCATCACAGACGCATACCCACCGGCATTTTTTTTAGTAAAGTACAGCCCATGACAAAGGTGGAAGCATCATTGACGACATGAAATGACCGATCTAGACTCAGAAGAACTAATATCAGGGAATACATGATATTTACTCCATAGCCTTAAAGGTCAGTCTTTCTGCCGTATATGAGCGCCATTGGCATCAATTTAAGAACATTGGAGAGTGTCCGTGTCATGTCGGCATAATTTTTACTATATTAGTGCAGGAGTTAGCTAGGCCAATCCACTTTCTCAGGTCTTTTATGACAGCGGTACTGGATAATCTTCAATGATATCTGCTTCGCGGGATCTACTTGTAAGCGATTCGCAACAATAAAGCAAACCACATAGGATCTTCGACAGCGCCAAAAAATACTTCGTGATTACTAGCAAATAGCCTATTGGAGCACATTTTTACTTTACTTCTGCTCACAGGAGCTCCATCTAATTCTCCACATCCGACAATATATGCCTTGCAAAACATTGGACAAATATGTTGTCGAAATAGGATTGTGCATCGTCACGATGTGGCCTGAACAGTTTGTTTCTGATAAATAAGCGTTGCTGGGGAAGTAGACACCCGCTGTGACATATTTAGCGATTCCAGATCACCCCCACTTGAAAAACTCACCGCTGAGAGAGGGATATTGTCAGCATTCGAACATTTTCGTTGACAGGTAAAGCGCACCGAACAAATGGCAGCCAACTATGCAGGTTGAAGGGACATCCTTTCAAGTAGTCAGCATTTGTGCCGGAACGTGGATACATTTATCTGGTTATAAGCGTCCAGGTTCGCTCAATATGTCAAGAGGCGTCAGCCGTAGTGACCATGAAACTTGGTGCCGACGGGCACGGTTTACTCTCTCACCAAACTCGTTTTGTACTTTGTATAGAAGACAGGGTCTATGACGTCACACTGATCAATAGGTGGGGAATATTATCGTGTAATGATGAACTTCGCTGATGGAACCAAGTTGATTTCATGCCGCGGATAAATGATGATAAGCGCTTGTCACAACATCGTGATACATTTTCAACAATGGATCAAAATCATCTGCAGGATCATGAGAATAGCCATACACCCCTCGCACTCAGTGCTTTGCTTGTATTTTCATAGACAGGTATTCTCATGACAGATTATTAGCTCGAATTTTCCAATGGACATTTCAGCGGATGCATCATCGTGCAATACGTTGCGCACATTCTATAAGGATAGCATGCCTATCGCTTTATAAGAGCTTCCATATGAGGTATTGATGGGACACTTATACCTCCTAGACCTATCCTGATCAGCTTCTCACGAGTGGATAATGTTTCGCTTCACTAATCCGTGGAAGGTACTATTTTGTGCGTAGATTGCGTCACGGTAAATGTGATTCAGCACAACAATTTCATCCTGACAATGATGAGTTCCTTACCTTATCTTTAGGACTTGGACTTCTTTCGCGACTTGCGGTCGCTCTTCAACCCAACGGCTCCGGCACCAGAGAGTGTGACAGTCAGTCACTTCTTCTGTCCGTCAGTCCAGGCACATAAGACTCCAGCATTCAGCTGTGATCCATCCTCTCACCAGAGGTACTGTTGATCCCTCTCAGATCACTCTGAAGACCGCTATTTACTAAAGCTTTACTCTGAATAAACCTTAAACCGCGGCTTACTGCCGTTTCTGCTTTCTGAAATCCGCTCAAGGCACTGGTAAAATCATTGTTAGTCGTCTCGGGCGATCACAAGTCATGTATGGGGTCGTTTTCGCGCCTAAAGCGCTGCTGCCACCTGATAGTGGTAAGTAAACGTCTCAAGAAAGCACTACCTAACAGAAATTATGTAGCACTAGAATCCTTAACCTTCGGCCAATCTATTGCTTGCTGCTTTGTCACCATACCATACCTTGAATGACCGCATAACCCCAATTCATGTCCAGGACAAGATAACGTTCCACGACGTCAGATCCCACAAATCTTCGTAAAACTCAGAAAGTATTTGTGACACTTCACGAAAGTCTTCCTCGCAAGACGCACGGATATACATTATTCTTAATGCTTCCGCGGATTGTCCACTGCTTTTGACAGTCGCTTGTCGTATACAACAGGATGACGCTTTCAAATCAATAAGGACCTGTCACGGGTTAACAATGGCCGAGACGCTGATGTAAGTATATGATTTGGGCGGTTGTTCCAAACTTTCTAAGTCAGCTGCTTTCTTAAATTTGGGCTTAATCGATCGCGATCTTCACGAGCTACAACAGAGCCCGGTTTTTCCCGCTAGGCCACTCTACGCCAACGTTACCTTGCAGTTCGCTCGACGGACGGCATATGTTGTAGACTAATCGATCGCACCTCTAAGTCGAGAGCTATGAGACTACGAAAGGCGCAGATGTTGTTCTTTTCTATAGATGCGAGTGCACGGGATTTGATAAGCGACCTCTTCTTTCCTCTTCATTATGCGCGCTCATCGACCTTTTAACCCATACGGGCCTCGCAATACGGAAGGTGACCTGGTCTTTCAGTGCGATACCCATCGCTCCTTCGAAATATGTAGGGTGGACGTAGAAGATCGTGGTGGGTGCAGCATTGGTTCAGAGATACTACACAGAATTGGTATCCATTATCGCCTCCAGAGAGGGCCTGATGCCTTTTTTTGCGATAAGGCTTTTTAGCTCCTGCGCACAGTTTGTCAGTAATTTCCACACTTGATCGGTGGACAGAAAGTTCCAGTGCTATCAATAAGCCTGAAAAGGTTTCGCGAGCAACTGCGCGTTTACCGCCTCAAATCTCTCCTAGCTGGGAGCGATTCCTTGTGCGGCTTCCTGGCTAGCAACAAGCGCCACGCGCTGTTCCTTTATTTGGAGTCCGGCTAGATCCTTGACCATCCGACCTATTTTGTCGCGAGGCAGGAATCTCTCTGACTTACTTCTTTAATGGCTAGACTCGCAGTACCAGCGACCCAAAGATGGGTGCCACCTAATCCCCACCAGTGCTCGGATGGATCGATCGTAAAGGCACATTTTACTAACTGGTTGGCGCCTTCAGGCGAGTGGTAACAGCTTCCGGCTCTTTTCTTCTCAACTGCATTGAATCAATCGCCACCAACAAACGCTTTCCAGGTGTGCCAATATATTTTTGAGTCAGGGGAGGTTTTGAAATTTTCATGTTCCAACCTCAAAAAAAAGATTTACGACTAGGTCGTGGGATCGACTACAAGTACTACCAATTGCTACGGGATTGTTGTGGTCTTTAGAAAGAGGACGCCTTTTTTCAAAATCCTGCACCGTGGCATTGTTCGTACTCTTCAAACAGAAGCGGCTCCTAGATTCTCTAATGCAACATGGTCTCTATCGTATTAAATACAATACGGTACGATTGCATGCATTCACATTGCTTTCTGTAAATATGTAGTTCTGTGATATAACTTATTTGGACTAACAGTAAATAGTTGGAATATAACTAGTCAACTGGGAGTCTTGAGTATCTAGATACTTTGTTTATCTATCATTTTCAACAGTTACATGATTTTAGAATTTATTCTAATCAAAATCAAAACTGTATATGTCTGTATTCCTTCTCTGTTTGATGATAAAAGTTAAACTGCACGTCCAGGTCTTAAACCTCTCAATTAAGGTGTTGAAATGTCCAATTTGCAGAAAAGTGTAATGTGTAGGTAGGTACACAAATTACAGTACGTACCCCAATACTCGAAAATGTGATACTGATTTGATTTTGAATTAGTTTTGTCTGTAAAACGAGTGAGGATCGTAGCATTTCAAGCTTTTCAAACTTGCCGGCAGGCTACCGCTCCACGAATTTGATCAGCAGAGGTAAAAATAACTTGAAGATTGATGTATATACTTACCGAGATGGTGTCCCAGATCTTTGCCGTGATATGCGGCTGATCAAACAAGCGTCTGATGATATAATTGTATATGCTTTACGGGCAAACGTCCTGCTTTGAGATAGCGTTATAGCGCAGCTGTAGAGGTGGTCACTTGAAGTGTAGGAAGCTCTCAACAGCATTTCTAAAATTATTGAAATGAATGTTAGATCATCAACTACTTAATCGTCTTCGAAAACAACGTCTTCTATATATTTATATACTAGTGCAAAGTGGCTCAACTTTACTTATTCATTCTCGCGAACGCAATAGTGACGTCGGCTTCGAATAAGCATTATTTCATGATACAAGAGTTGTGCAAGGCAGACACACGATAAAGCAGTACCAACCTCTAAAAGTATAAACACTGGACCCCATGAACAAACTTGCACGCAATGAGGACTCCTAGGATTACAGCCTTTCGGCTCGTATTGGCAGTTCGCCAAGTATCCCACCAGATATTGTACCAATGCAGCTCCAATACTTCCTGTTCCATCAATAATTCCCGTGACAGTCGATAAAGCTTCTGCATTCCCTTTAATACTCTCGTGAGTGCCAAGATCAGCTGAAATAGCTGTACTGATCAAATTAGCAGGACCACCGAGCATGAATCCTGATGTTAGCAATAGCAACGCAGTCGCATGATATGACGCGCCATTCATAACGTATAGCGCAATACTAGATTGAGTAAATAATTAGATATTTGAATGATATTTTAACCTGTACAACAACGTACCAAGAAAAGAGCAACATCGTTACTACTACAGGAGAACGTACGCCCATTCTGTCCGAGACTAATCCGCTGACAAAACCACCAAAAATTTGACCAATATCGTAGAGCATCTAAAAAATCATGTTTACATATAATTTGAGACCATACTTGTGATCTTGGCAATTACGCTAGAAACGCACCGAGAAAGTACCAGCTTGTGAGCTGTCCATGTGGAGTGAGACAGAAAGATAGAACGGGAGCCAAAAGAACAATGCGTAGTTAACTGACTTAAGACAAGCATATGCCATTGCGTATGGAAAAACCTGATGATAAAGACAAGCACATATCAACACTTCGATCGCGAATACGACTTTAAATAAATCCTCACTCCAGGAATACACCAGGCTTTGAAAAACCCAATCCCATCAACTTTTCCATCTTCAACATCAAGATTTTCTTCAATTTGATCTTTGTGAATGGCTACATCTGGTTTGGCGTCTTCTAGTCGCTCATGGCGATACGCTACATCCTTTGGATCCGGATATAAGAAAAAGTGAATGATTAATCCATGAAAACCCACCAATCCAGCTGCTACCACAAGAGCTATTTTCCATGCTAATGTTTTCTCGACCAATGCAAACATTGAAGCGACAAGGGCCGTACCGACAATATTACCAAGACATCCATTTCCACTCCAGATTCCAAATACTGCACCTCGTTCTTTTTCGTTAAACCACTTGCCCATTACTGCAACATTGGCCGGCCAGCCACTTGATTGAATAAGTCCATTAAGACCCCATAGTATGGCATAATAACTAAGCGCATGGATCTCACTCAACGCTCCTAATCCAAAGAGTAAAACAATAGCTGCTGTAACCCACATACCACCAGCAATCATACGTCGAAGGTTATGTTTGTCTCCTAGAATGCCACTAACATAAAAAATTGTCCATTATCAAATTTATCATAACAGAAAAGCATTTGTCATACCTAACATAGAGACCAAGTGCATAAAAGACCATAAAAAGTGTATCCATAAGTCCAAACATCTCAACTTGTTGCTCACGAGAGAAAAGGTTTGAATGTAGCCATTGTTCAAGCGCCATCTCGCCTTTAATGGCCGAGAAACTCTTGCGACTTGCATGAAACAACACGTAGCTAAAGAATGTTAAGAAGAACACACCACGTTTGGTAGCTGCTACCTCCATACAACTGTGTGTGGATGCTGATTGTCCCACAGCCTCCATCCTTAACGTAACAGTGTGCGTAGGCTTCATCATTTTCGTCCTACAGGATTTACTTAGATACAGTTTATAATAATCTGTTCATTTCTTTTAAAGAATGTAATACTAAATATCGGTATTCAGTATTTCGACCTCTCTCCCATTCATCATTCTTTAAGCTCCAGACGTCCCCCCCGCTTACGATGGCGTCTTTCAATACAGTGCCAGAAAAAGTCAAGCGTCCACGAACGTCTTTTACAAATGCACAACGTCTTCAGATCTGCAATTATAAAGACGAACATCCGACAGTTACACAAGGTCAATTGGCTACATGGGCACAAGAAGCGCTGAATCTTCCACGTAAACCTTCACAAGCGATGATTTCAAAAGTTTTGAAACGAAAACTTGATTTTGAGACGATGACAAGTGAAATGTTAACATGTAAATCTCGTCGTACCGTGCGATATCCACACTTGGATACAGCGCTTGCTCGATGGGTTGCTTACTGTGAAGAGACTGGTGTTCCAGTCACTGGGGAAGCCATTC
>NW_020188126.1:575945-576147 GCF_900000015.1 Plasmopara halstedii
ACTTTTAGCATTAGGATATAACATAGTTAAAATCAGTTTCGATTTTAAACAGAAGTATTCGTTTGCCTCGGTTAAGGCTTTTAAGTACTTTTAGAGGCAGCGGATTGCTATTCGCTGCACTAGTACTTGGTTCTTGTAAGGATTGAAAGGTCGGTGACCTAAAGACGCTTCCTCAAGCGCAAAGCTACGGCAGCCCCGCTGC
>NW_020188126.1:576157-584740 GCF_900000015.1 Plasmopara halstedii
TGAGAAGTTCGGCAAAGATATCATCCCAAGAATGAGAGAAGCGACCTGTCGTGCCGCCGCAGCTTCCTCATTCTCTTCTGTGATATCCTCATCAAAGACTGGTGCAGAAGCTCTTGTTGCCACCACAACGCTCGCTCTCGCTGCTGCTGTAGCTGGTTACCTTGTGGTGGTGGTGATGGACTGAGCTATGTAATGAGGATAGTGATGAACAGTCAAGACGGAGCGAGCCAAAGGAGTAGAAAAAAAAGAAGAGCAATTACTGAGGAGGATCGATGATGAAGAAGAGGACAAGAAGAATCAGGAAGAAAAAGAACTGTCAAATTGGTTATTGGAACTTGAGTTCAATGGTCAAAAATAATCATCATTACGCTTCCCGTGTGTAAATTTACTCTTGACATGAGTAAACTGTACCCATAGACCATGAGTATACTCATTCATGTTTTCGCAGGCAGTACTCAAATACATGAGTAACGTTTACTCATAGTACTCGAGTTAACTCATAGCGTTACTCATCCGGTCTGTGAAAGTATACTCACATCAAAAAGTACCTTATCAAACTCGAACCTTCTACATTAATACAACATGGCTGTATCCAACATGTTCCGAAGCCACAGCATCGTTCCCTGCGGCAGCAAAGACTAGATACCGATACCGCCTCTGTAAAATATGTTCAACGTCACAAGCTCGCAAGATTATCTTCAATGTCGTCTCGTCTGCTCTCCTCAGAATTTCTTCCGCATCAAAGTGATTTGTCATTCCAAATCAAGACCAATCAAACATACCATCCTCTATTTTATGGGATTCGCTCAAGATTTACGAGAGCTGCTGACATGCATGTCGCTTGTGGCTATTGTGGGGTACCTCACGGATCTAAAGCTTTACGCCGGTGTCTGCTTGGGCATCCAGTGGCTCTCTGCAATTTATGGTATTCCAAACAAAACGGAGCGGTACTTTGATCTCACGGGCTCTACCACCTACGCCACAGTCTCGATGCTCGCTTATATGAACTCGAAGTCAGAATCTTGGCGTGCTACTCTGCTCACAATATTCGTGTGGCTCTGGTGTGTGCGACTTGGTTTGTTTCTTTACTGGCGCATTTGCAAAGACGGCAGTGACAGGCGCTTTGCCGAAATTATTGTGAACCCGTTGTGCTTTCTGGCTGCTTGGAATATCCAAGGTCTTTGGGTTTTCTTTACGTTATTGTCCGTGCTGCTAAGTGTCGTACATGGCGTGAGAGACTCGGAAGTCAGAGTTTTAGACATTATTGGCACCACACTGTGGATTATTGGCTACGTTATTGAGGTGACAGCTGACTACCAGAAGACTCGCTTCCGTCTTGACAAACGTAATAGCGACAAGTTTATCAGCAGTGGACTGTGGAGCTACAGCCGACACCCAAATTATTTTGGTGAAATTATGATGTGGATTGGTGTATTCTTAGTGGCCGTTCACACGCTACCGACCTTCGCGTTGCAGTGTGTTGCAGCCATTAGCCCTACCTTCATGACGTTGCTCATAATATTCCGATCAGGAATTCCACTACTGGAAGAAGATGCCGACCAGCGCTGGGGACATCTAAAAGCTTATCGACTGTACAAGGCACAGACGAGTGTACTGGTACCTATGCCCAAACGCCAGCTATCTGAAACGGAGCAAGCCAAGTATGCGTAAGTGAGACATCAATCGTAAAATGTCGATGACAAAGCGAAGAACTTTAGTGAAAGTTATGCGTTGAAAGTCTATTTTGAGCCTAACTCTTAATGCACGATCTCACACTGCCGTTCCAATGCTCAAAGTCATGTGTCAAATAATCTATCGAGACGCTGTTTTACTTGTTCACGATTGTGCAGCAATTTTAACTCGCACCTAAGTACTCGCAGCTCAACCTTAGCAGCAATAAATTTCATTGCCTCAGGTGACCGGGCAAAATCTTTCTCAGTCGTCACCACAACAACATCCTCGCGGCATTGCCGATTGAGCTCACTCACCCATTGCAATATGTCTCGCACATCTCTTGAGGTGAACGCATGATGATCAGGAAACGCTTTCATTTCGACTCGAGTCCAGCGAGCTACTTTTTCTACCATTTTTGTGACCGAGTCAGGATTACCGACGCCACAAATGACCATAGCCAAACAATCCTTGAACGGAAACTTAAACATATGCTTATGATTGAAGTTGTTGCTTTTGCTTGACAGTAATTCCTTTGCAGATTGGAATTCCATTATCTGCATCTGCGATGTAGCAATAACACAGTCTCGTTGCGGATCCACTAATGTCGTTAAGGTCCTTACAAGCAGCTGTAGATCAAGGCTATTAACCAAGTTTGCATGATGCACAATGACAATGTCTGCCCGTTTAATTGCTTCGCATGGCAGCTCTCGCAGACTTCCGCATGGAATTAACAATCCATTGCCAAACGGATACAAAGCATCTACCATGATAATCTCTAAATCTTTTGCCAGTTTCCACTGCTGCAGTCCATCATCCACAACGACACAGCTCAATAATGCTCTTTTTCGTGCAATCATTTCATCTACTTTGGCTGTTCCAATCCTTATACGATCTGCTCCAAGTGCCAACTGACAGACAGGGAACTGCTTAGCCAGAATTCGCCACTCGTCGTCACCGTATCCGCGACTAAGTAACATCGGCACTTGACCTCCATGTGCCTTTTTCAGCGCATATCCAATCAGAAACTGCACAAATGGTGTCTTTCCTGTACCACCAAAGGTGACATTTCCCACGCTCAGCACAGGGATCTGAGGAGGAGCTATGCGTTGGATATTTCTCAGCTCTCTCCGACGCTTGAGATCAATGATCCAGCCGTATACGCGACTAATCAACGGCTGCTTTTTATTCACTAGTAAATCAACTGATAAGTGAGACGAACGAAGTGTTGCTAGCACAGTGAAATACCATTGTCGATAGTATCGGCGCCACATCAGATCATGAAAGTCACATTTCGTCTAAATTTTATCAAATTTAAACCATACATGAGTAATTATAATCATGTAAATTTTTAGCTTCATTTATTAAAATTTGCAGATCATACACTTCAAACATTTATACATTCACATCTACATGAGCCAAAAGTCATTATCACGAGAAATTGCTCCTGCTTTAAGCTTTTGCCATCGTTCATGTGTCTTTGCCACTACAAGTTTGGCAGTGTCGACAGATATCGGTGCTTCTTGTGAAAAGACATTCTCTGACTTGCCTTCTGGAATTTTATAATTTTTAAGCCAGTCTACTAATGCATCCAGCATGCCAGGCTTCACTCTTTGCAGGTCGTCCACGTTATTAATATTTTCAGCATCTTCATCAGCAACGGAAAGCACAATAATCTTGTGGTCTACTTCGCCTTGATCGATTAGCTCAATACCACCCAAAATTTTAACTGGGTTCACAGAGCCCATAGGTAGCTGCTTAACGCCCACCTCAATCACATCCAATGGATCATTATCACCACCATTACCATTCGCATCTTTCACACTTGGGTCTTCCCACGTTTGTGGAAAAAAACCATAATTGAAAAAAGGCACGCCATACAAGTAATTTCGTCCTCGAGTGCCATTGTGCGTTGTATCTTGCATAATTGGATTGTAATGCTCTTCCTTGTTCATCTCCATCTTGTGAGCAATGCCTTTGGGAATTTCGACAATAAAATTAAACACTTCATGATCGATTAAATCAACTTCGTGGAGCGAAATGTCATGCCACGGAGAAATCTTTTCACCGGTTTCATTCTTAAAGTAAAGCTTGAAATCGGTGCGACCAAATGTTCCTTCTAACATAAGAGAGCGCGAAGTGTCCAATAGAGGCTTGGAAATTTTTGAGGCAAACGGGATCCAATTTGGACTGTTGACGTTTTGATAGTATTCAATCATAATGTCCCAACCGGATTTTGCCATGAAACCCTGAGGAACGCACGTTGGATTGCTCTTCCAGTCAGACGGAATCTGATCTCCCAAACACTTTTGTAGACCATCACGAGCCATTTTACGCATGAGAGATCCAGAAATCGATAGAAAATCTTGCTTGCGGCTATTATCCAGTGGCTTCATTTTGTGATCTTTTACGTCGTAGTATACCTTCGAAAAGGAAAGAATGTTAAAGTTCTCCATGCCAGGAGCCATGTGTAGCACAAAACGGCCATGATCACCATCGTAAATGTCGTCATTACTGCCGTTTGAGCGCTTGATGCCAGCAGGGTCCCGCCCGACAACGAAAAAGCTCGCACCGGCATTTTTACGACTTTTTGCGTGCCATTGCACCTCGCGAGGCCCAGCATAAGTCATGGGAGATGGCCAGATTGCAAGTACAGTACTGGTCTTGTCAAGCATACCGTCCCGTAATATAGCTTCGTGTTGACGCACACGCACGTCCAAAGGAACATCGTCTTCTTTCGTCCATCCACCAAGAGGAGACAGCCAAAGCACCGGTGTCTTATAACCTTGACTAATCAACTGCTCGAGGGCATTGTTCATTAGGTAAGCATGTCCAGCGTGTGTAGGGTTTCGTGTTTGAAACGCAAGCACTACGTCGGCACCCATTTCTTCGAAGCGACTTCGCAATTCAGATGGTGTCAAACGATACATATCTAAGTTGTCATTGTACTTAATACGAGTCAGCATCTCAATCTCCCCACCCAGCAGATACTCGCCTGACTTAAGGATTTCGGCTATGTATGGATGACCATAGTCTATGGCACCAAATGTTCGCGTGATACGCTCTTCTTTACGATGGTCATAAACTTCTGGATCGTTCAGTAGTGCAAGCTCTTCACCAGACGTACTCACGAGCACAACTTGCTTAAATTTGCCAATACGCCGCTTCGCCGCGGCGTTAATTGGAAGAACGATAGGCACAGGCATACTAACACGATGACCCTTTGACACAAATCCATTCGCGTACTCGGAAAAATTGGTGGCTTTATGAATATCCAAATAACCATCCGTGAGATTGTCCGAGTCATAAAGTACACTGCTGAAATGTAACGATTGCAGGTAAACACCCTCACGCATAAACCCACGCAAAGGAGCAGCCCAGCCTTCTCCAATAATCTGCAGCCAGTGCACATCTTCATCGCGAAGGAGTATACGAGGCAATTCAGCATAATTATCTGGATGTGAAACACTTGGTTGATCTGAATAAAATTTTGAACATGTAGCCATGGCGTTGCCTCCATCGACCACTGCCACACCAGGATATCCTTTAGAAATACTTTCAAATCCTGTCAGCAGACCCTCTGTCTCCATCTTATTCAAGATCAGCTCAACTTCGTCCTCGAGAGTCTGACTTGAGGTATGCAGATGAATTTCGGGGTTCAATGGCTCTTCATAAGGTGATGAAATCCCCGTAAAATCTTTAATCTCACCATTCATAGCGCGCTTGTACAGACCCTTCACGTCTCGGTCAGCAGCGACTGACACAGGGACGTCGACAAATACTTCGTAAAATGGTATATCCATTCTCTTGTGCAGCTCGCGCACTTCGTTGCGATGCGCTCGAAAGGGTGAGACGAGCGCTACTAGCGTAATTACACCAGCTTCCGAGAACAAAGCGGCCATTTCACCAACACGGCGTACGCTCTCGGCACGATCGATTTCAGAGAAGCCAAGATCGCGATTAAGACCGATACGCACGTTGTCTCCATCCAGTCGGTATGTATGTAAGCGGCGTTGTAGCAGTTTCTTTTCAAGTGCGCGGCCCACTGTGCTCTTTCCACTGCCGGATAAACCGGTGAACCAGAATGTAGCCCCTTTTTGCCCCAATGCTGCATAGCGCTGTGGCCGAGAAAGTAGCGATGAGTCGTAATAGACGTTGCGTTGCATATCCAACTTTTGTAGACGCTGATCGGCGCATATTTGCGTTTGGTTGCTCAGCTCACACACAGCAGTACTCGAAATTATACCACTGCGTATGGCAGGGCTGTCCACGCCTACATAGAGCACTGCGAGCGCGAGGTAGGGAATGACCACGAGAGCGATCAGCACGAGTTTCTTAATTTTCACAAGGTACTCATCGCTGTCACAACCGCATGAATTCTCGCGACCAGTAACATCGCTGTTATGGTCGCTATCTTTCTGCATTACAGACGCGTACAGGACACCAGTCATTGCTACGTCTGCTATTACGCGAAAAAAATAATGCTTCTGATTGGCGTCGACATATCCAAAGGTGCGATTTTGTTGGCTCACAGACGGTATGAAAGGGGTATAAAAACGTTGATATATTTGTACAGTGAGTTATGCTTGAGGGGTAACCAAAGCATATAGTATTGTAGCACACATCCATGATTGCACGACTGTTGCCTCGCTGTGCATTGTCGTGGACGTATCAATGTTCATCTTCTTCCCTGCATTCTGTATTTTTGAACGCTCGTCTATTTAGTAACGCTGATCGCACCAAGCGTGTTGACGTCCAGCTGAACGAGAGCGAACTGACTGAATCGTTCGTCAAAGGATCGGGTGCGACTTTCATGGTTTTATATAGCTCTTTCCTCTCTAACGTTACTACAAATAGGCAAAGGTGGACAAAAAATCAATAAGGTGCGGAACTGCGTGCTGCTGACGCATATCCCGACAGGATTGCAGGTGCAATGTCAAAAGACGCGGTCGTTGGATGGCAATCGTCGCGCCGCCCGTAAGTTGCTGCAGCAAAAGTTAGATGACCATATAAACGGGGCATTAAGCATGCGTAGCCTAAAAATTGATAAGCTTCGGCGTAAGAAGGCTAGTCGTAAGGCAAAATCTCGTCAAAAGTACGCTAAGATGATAAAAAGGGAGGATGATGACGAGGGTAGCGAGTTAGAGTCAGAAAGTGATGAGCTAGAAGATAGCGAAGATGACATGAAAAGCTCACATTCATGAAAGATTTAAAAGATTATTACTGGATTTATAGAAGGAATGAAAATATTTGAAGCTTAATGTTTAATTTGAATAAATAACAATGAGTTTTCGCCGCAAGACTTCGACCACCTCTTCATCTCTACGCAGTGGTACTAAGCCATTTCTTAACGGGCAGACGCTAGTGTCTTCGGGGTTGAGTGAATTAGACACAGCTTTAGGTGGTGGTTTATTACTGCGGACTCTAAATATAGTGGAAACGTCTACACTAGTCGAAGTCGAAACTACTTTTGGACTCGACTTGAGCTGTAGAGCCTCGGACGCTCTAGCCATTGATTTGCTTCGCTACTTTCTAGCAGAGGGTGTTGCGGATGCTAAACAACGTGTTGCACTAGTGGCTCCTGATGCGTCTGGATTTTTCAAAGAGCAATTGCCATTAGAGTTGAGTCTTGCTCAAAAACAAGTTAAGGAGCAGCTTGCGCATAAGGAAAAGAAGGATGCGCCATTGACTATCGCTTGGCAATACGGAAAATACAACGAAAAACAATCTAAGTGCAACCCGCGATTTTGCCATAGCTTTGACCTGTCCAAGACGATGCATCACGAAATGACGTCGGCCAATGAACCCATTGCGTTTGATCTGTTGGGCGTATTGGAGACGAATGCTGTCATTGGCGATACATATGATCATTTGTACCTCATGCTAGAAGGACTAATTCAGCAAAAAGAGGAAAGAGACGGTCAAGTTTTGCGTATTGGAATGTTTGGATTGGGGTCGCCTTTGTTGGGACCTGCTGATGCCGCACACATGACGGCGCTTTTCGGTTTTTTTAGACGGCTCCGAGCGCTTCTCTGCCAGTCTGATGATACTGTCTGTCTTACAGTGTTAGCTAGTGATGTACAAAGCGTCTTCCCAGCTGCCTTCATTAACGAACTTCGACATGTAGCGGATTCTGTGCTGACGTTAAAATCCTTCGCTGGCTCACGCGATCTACTCCCTGATGAATTGCAAGAGTTTCAAGGCTCACTCACACTGAAGAAGCTTCCACGTGTTTACGCTTTGGCGTGTCAGCCTACAAGCAATGCGCGTCTCGGCGTCAAACGTGATCGTCGGAAGCTGAAATTTGAAAAATTCCACCTTCCGCCTGAAGGGTCTCGCAGTAATAGCAGTCACTCCAGTAGTTGCAGTATCACCTCGAGTTCCACTGGTGGTCCTGACCTATTAGCATTTTAGCCGAGTAACAATCACACACTCACCATTAGCTTGACATGATCAAGCAGCCAGCTCGATCGTTAGGATTTATTCGACTTGACGTTGACGGAAATGGTGTGATGCTAAGTTAGACTATGGAGGAGCTACTTTGAAACTTGATAAAAAATGGTAATTTATTTTTCCTTTTACAATTCGCGTAAGCTTTACACTTCCCAGATATTTGACGTAAACCGATCCAGGTGCAGTGGAATCAGGAGGTCCAGGGTTCAATCTCCGGGCCGGGTAGAGCGAAATTAGAGTGTAATGAACAAAACCCTACAGCATGCGCTTGACATGGAAAAGGGGTGAAAAAATTAGAGTTTACTGCAAAAGGTGTTACAAATAGAATATATTCGCGAGATGTGATACAATTGTTTTAAACACCATTGTTATGAAAAATACGGGGAAGGTCAACAGCGAATTCTATCTTTCAGGCACATGCAGCAAAAAATGGAGTGGATCATTTGTCCTCCATAATTC
>NW_020188126.1:584750-586303 GCF_900000015.1 Plasmopara halstedii
ATTCCAAGCTTATTGAAATAGATGTTATATTCTCCTTGAGTCGTCTATCAGAACTTTTGTTTATGGATTGCACACAGAAAATTGAAGACGAGAATATGGCAGAGACCGTGCCACTAACCGGGCCTAATCCAAGATTGCTCCAAATATTTCCTTGTACGTTAAATTGATAACAATTTGATGTTCCGCCAACGCCAACTGTGTATGAGTATGATCCTGATACGTGCAAATTTGCTGAGGGAGACCCAGTTCCAATCCCAACTCTACCAGCGGACGATATTGTGACTGTCTTTAAACACCTCCTTTACCGCATGACGCAAAGCATCAACATCTTCAATATCCACGATGACAGCAGCAGCCGATGTCAGCGCGTTGCCGTCCTCGCTCACAAGCTGAAACTATTTCCGCGCCATCACTTCAATCCAGCGTGGCAATTTCGAAAAATGGACTGTCGAACGACCAATGCCCTAGCGGACGGGGTGTATCCTCCTGCCGCATCGTCCACTCATCCTACCCCTAATAAGGCATCGACAGTACCCCTAGACACCCTCAGAGACAGCGATGATGTACTATATACTATATAGTAGTATATATAGTACATCATCGCTGTCTATATAGTACATCATCGTACTATAGATGTACAATATAGTACTATAGATGTACTATATAGTACATCGCTGTCTCTGAGGGTGTCTAGGGTGTACTATATAGTACAGTACCCCTAGACACCCTCAGAGACAGCGATATAGTACATCATACTACTATATAGTACATATAGTACATCATCGCTGTCTCTGAGGGTGTCTAGGGGTCATAGTATATACTATATAGTACTGGAACATCAGCACAACTAATTCAAAAAGTTAATAATAAATATGCTAAAATTCGATTAAATTCTGGAAAATTATAGGCATACCTGCTAAACCTAAAAAATGCATTGGAAAAAAAGTAATATTTACCCCAATAAAAAATAAATGAAAGAATCTAACTCTAGTACGAGTGCCCGGCCATCATATTTGCAAATAATCGAACTGGTAAACTAATTACACAAAAGGTACTATATAGTACAGATGATGTCTATCTGTCTCTGAGGGTGTAATATATAGTACTATATACTGCTATATAGAACACCCTCAGAGACTATATAGTCTCTATATAGTACATCATTGCTGTCTCTATACTATAAACATAGTACTATCATCGATGTCTCTGAGGGGTGTCTATATAGTACATGAAGAGTACGCTATATATGTATGCTATTACATGAAGGTACTATATATATATATATAAGGTACTATATAGTAGGTACATGAAGGTACTATATGAAGGTACTACATGAAGGTACTATATAGTACCTTCATGTAATAGCTTGGTGTAGCTCATTACAGTAACATGTTGCGGTCGCAAAAGCCGTACAGACTGCAGACTGCAGACACTGCACGTGTTGGTAGGTTGATTGCACTTCGTAAAATATTTGCCTAACCACATATTCATATGTGTTCCGCTTGCCTCTGGTATCGGCGTGTTGCTTTTATTTGTCCTGGCTATCAGACATA
>NW_020188126.1:586313-588043 GCF_900000015.1 Plasmopara halstedii
TCAGTGATAGCCTTGAACGTTGTATTCACATTCTCATGAACTTTATTCGTTTGTACTGTGGTTCCGTCAATAACAACCTGAACACTGTCAATGAACTGCCACGCACTGGCCTTAGGAATCAATTGATCCACAGTACAGGCAGCAGTCGAAGTGACCGAACCAGCACCACCATTAAATATTTGAGGCTTTACTGGAAGCTCGATGACGGCTTCTTCCCAATTACTTCAATACGTATGTGAAACATGGTCCAACGAGCAACTTTGTCTTGGATGAGTATTCCACTCCAACGATCCAAGGGTCTAGCGGAGCAGTACAGTCACTCGAAAACTCGGCCACTTCGTCGTTTATGGCAGCTACTAATAGCGTGGGTGAGTTTGGTTTAGCTACCACCTACTCAAACCGTGGAGCCGCCGAACGATCGCTTTTTACCGCTCTTGATCAACAAAGTACGAAGCTTGCATTCGATGTTATGGGAGGCAGCGCAAATCTTCAGGCTGTATCGAAACCTCAAGTGTATGTGGCTCTTGCTGGCGCCGTTGCTGCTGGTTCGCCATTTTACGTCGCGCGTTATCTGGCTTGTATTAAATTGCGGGATATCTCTGACACTTCAAGAAATGTCCTATGCAGAAAAACACGCGCGGCTTCATTTACCTCAATTACAACAGTTCATCGAGAACTCTAGTTACAACTGGTACTGCAGGTGTTGTTGCGCCTGCTACCAGTGCAATAATATGAATTTTGGCAACACCTGCCCAGTGCTGTGGAATTTAAGTAGTAGTGCAACGACAACTGCTCTGGCCGGTGGTCTCGCGCTTCCTGCATCAGCTGTAACTCTTACGATTACCGCCGATGTTAATGGTACTACCACTGCCGGAACTGGTATCACTCCTTCGCAATCGTTCTCGCGTCTTCTCGTTCCGACCGCCTCGCCCAACCCAAGCGCCGACCACAAATTACGAATAAATTCACAGTTGCGCCGGGTGCTTCCTTCACTTGGACAGTCAGTAATGGCATTGCTTATCCAAAGCGCTTAATTATGCAACCTGTTATTGCCAATCCAACCGCAGGTGCTACTGTATCGGACTTAATCAATCCTTTCCGTAGCCCATTTTCGACTGTACCTGCTACGACAAGTCTAATTGCTGCATTGAAAAAATTTACAAGTTACCGTGGAAACGTCCCTATTTGGAACAATCCTGTTGGTTTTGGATATGATCTGTTTGTACAAGAGATGTCGGGTGTTGATGGTGGTCTTGATGATGTAACGTCGGCTGGTTTGCTATCTCAGCGTCAATGGGAATCGCTTTACCGATTTGTTGCTGTTGATATTGGTCGCCGCCTTCCAAGTGAAGATGGTGCCAGTAATAGTATCATTGTGTCTGGTACATCCAACTGTAACTACGCCCTTACGATTTATTATAATGTATTGCGTGAAGTCGTTGCAACCGTTGATACGGCTATGGGCACAGTCTCCCAATGCCCTGTTCAGAACTAAGAATCGAATGTAATTCTTATTAGCCAATTTTTTTAATCATCTTCAATATACGTCACCTAAACGAAACTAATCATGAGTGGCTTTTTCTCCGATAATCAGACAAAGCAAGAAGCATACGATCGCTATTATAATGCAATGGCGAAAAGCGACTTCGTTCAAGGCAAGAACTGATTCAACGCAAATTTATTTCAGCAAGTAATGGGGAAGAGTCGCGAGTATGAGTATGATCAAATGC
>NW_020188126.1:588053-588347 GCF_900000015.1 Plasmopara halstedii
TGTAGGCGTTGTGCGTGTATTTATTCCCCGAGGACATGCTGGGGGGTGAATCAAAACTGTGCTGAAGTGAGGCAGTTCTTTTTTATGTTTTTAGGGACTGCTTCCTATTCATCAATCACAACTCCAATTTCATCAAGAGCCTCGATCAGAACGTCAAGGTTGAAAACATCCGTCCACACTGCTGTTACCGTCCGTCTTGTAGCTTTCTCGAAACAACGTACCGTACACGTCATGTTGAGCAACAAACCAGTCTTGGTAGTTGTCTGCAAAGCCAGCACCAATGATGGAGTTAAC
>NW_020188126.1:588357-588780 GCF_900000015.1 Plasmopara halstedii
GTCGAGATCCGTACGTGGCCGTTGCTCTTGCAGGAACCGCATGTTGCTAACCGCTCGTTCGATGACAACTTCATCGGTCAGAACGGTCAAGTTGGTGCGACGACGTAGCGAGAGGCCGTACCGAGCCATGAAGTTTGCGACCCAGTGCTGTGACGCAGCGAACCTCTCTTGCAGGATGTCGTCTTCGCGGAGAGATGCATAAATGGCAGCACCCATGTCGGAGATCCACGTCTTGGTCACCTTTTCTTTCTTGAGGCGCTTGTTTATGATTTCATCGTATAGTAGATCTTCCATGGTGCTCGATACGGGCTTGCGACCACCACCAGGAAAACGCAGCTGGTGTGGTTTGGCCACCATAATGTCCACTCGTGTTCGCCACCACTTTCTGACTGCGGCACCATCCACAGCAAGACCGAGCGATCG
>NW_020188126.1:588967-589389 GCF_900000015.1 Plasmopara halstedii
GCAGCGTCTCCATCGGTCTGTGCCCATGCCTTGCGAACCCACGAACACACTGACGTCACTGGTGGCGGCCTGGGATTGCCATATTTGGTGTATCTCACCTGGTTACTCTCCTTCCACGCATTGATTTCAGCATACAAAATGTCCCTGCAGTATCGATAGATGCCGATATCACCCGTCTGAAGATAAGGAGTGAGTCCACCAGGAATTACACACATCTTGATGTCGCGCGTCTGACGCTTTGCCTTGACTTCCTTCGAGATATGAGCTCTCTTCGAGTCCAAAATCAAAAACTTTCCATTGCTGATATTTACCATAGGGAACTGCAAATCGATCCAGCGCTTGAGCAGCGAACCGTCAACCCACACCTTCTTCTGGTACGTGACGTACACTCCATCAATTTTCTCAAAGCTGGCCTTGTCAGC
>NW_020188126.1:589399-593335 GCF_900000015.1 Plasmopara halstedii
AACTTTGAGAGACACTACGACCAGGTTTTTCGGGAACAGTTCGGCATCCTCGCCGGTAATTTCTAACGGCCCATCGGCTACAAGAACCACACATTTTTGGAAGACTCGTTGAGCTATTTAACCCCCGGTCTGGGTTGCAGGCACATTCAATTGCGAAGACTGGAGCTAGACTCTACCGTTTGATTAAGGTAAAATACGATGTTTGGGTAATATATTTATAGTTACTTCTATTTAAAATTTATTTAAACATTTCGTTATTCTTTTGGTAATTATGCGTACCATTAAACATTGTTTTAGTATTTAAAACCATGGTACTGAATTTTGTCCGATGGATCATAGTGACAGGAGTGTTATGGGTACAGAAATCATAGTACGGTACGTAAAACACTAAATTGTCGAGACCTGCACTTGAGCATTCTAGCTGCAAAATAAAGAGTCAGAGGTCTTGAGGTCCAAACATATGTCAAAGCTATATATTTTTAAAGGTAGACATATCCAGAGCAAAATGAGATATTTACATTTGTATAAGTATAGTAAAAAATAAGCTTGGCCTTTTATAGCTAGCATATGATATACGCGGTATGATATTACTAGAGGATGTAAGAGAAGGATCGAAAACTGCGCTCATTCCAAGACTCAATGGTGTAAAAAGCGATTGTCTACGTCAATTTAAGAAGCAAAAAATATCGCAATGATGAGATCACTTGAAAATTTTCTTCTATTGTGTTCTGCTATACGAAACTTAATTCTATTCGTGTCTTGCTGAATTTCATCTCTCACTAAAAACAGTCTTTTCTTTTTGAATAATAAGAAAAGTCGTATTTGCAACACACGAATCTCAGCAGATCGTATGACAAAGCATTTGCCCGAAACGTGTCGCGCGCAGATGTTTCAGTTTTCTTCTGTCGATAGTCCTGTGAGTGAATCAGGTCTAAATACAGTAGAAACTATTTAGAAATAGCATATGATTCTGCCCATCATCGATAGTCGAAGTCGATGTCGTATGTGCCTTTCAGCCAACAATGAGAGATCACTTCCAATCAAATCTGCTCTTTTCCTTGTACGAAGCCTCCACTCTGTCGCCCTTCTGGGACTACTTTTGCCTGCTATCGTTATTGGCGTCAACAATGACCTTTTAGCCACTAGCCAGTCGCTACTTCATGAAATGATTCCTCGATTGTTGCGACCAGGTTCTTTATATACCACGTAAGTGTAATAAAGAATATTACCGAAGATCAGCCACTTGACCGAATCTTACAAATTGTATTAAATTTACAACAGGAAAACACGAGATATCAAGTATATTTAGTAATGCTCATCTTCTAAGCTTGAATTCCTAGAATCTTTAAAGCTTGCCTAAGGTGCCTTCTTAGAAACTTTTGAGTCCTGTAGTTTCGAAAAGTACCCGTAAGATTGACTCTTGTTCTCTTTGTCGCGTAAAATAAAATTGTAGCATATGAACGTCATTTTTGTCAGTAATTTCAACTCCCAATGTGATAGCCGTGGTATAATTTATTGCTCATTGCCACGTTCAATTTTTTATATCGCCGTGTTCTTTACGTTAAAGTTGCATGAGTTGTTCGTTTACGTACATATAGTCGTTCACTGCTCTGTCTTTAGTCCTAAATCGTTGACACAACTCGCTATTACAGCACTGTATCGTCAATAAGTAATAGTAAGGTATGGGATACAATATTTTATTACTCTAGATTTTGTTATCATTTAAAAGCTTAATGTTTATCACTTTTTATTTTAAGAGTAAGAAAAAACTACAACGACGTTACTGTAAACTTCGGAACTAAGCACTGTTTCTATTCGCCGATGTGAAGAAACGCTCAGAGATCGGACTTGTACGTCCTTTCAACAGCCAAAACCGACAGCTTCTGCCATCACTTAGTGTCTAATCTGATCTGCTAGTTCAAGAGTAGATGTATGCGAGTTAAGCTATTGAAAAATACAATATTTACTTATTACAAACCAGCTGAAATGCGTTAGCAGTCCACGCGTACGATAGGTCTCTATTTTTTGGGGCTCTATCATCTTCATGAGTACCGATACTTATTCCTTCCTTCAATTACACCAAAACACAATGTAAAATTAATTTAGACATTGCGCGAAATAAACCGTATCACGAGTAATTATTGCACCTGAAGTCAAGCTCCAGTCTTTGCAAATGAATATGGCGAGGGGAGGATACCTTCCAAAGCCCCTACCGCGGAGCGATGTGCCAACACTCATTGGATTTGGGTTTAATAATGCAGCGCAGGCCTCTACGAGCTCATCACAAATTGTATTTGTTTGACGCCATCAGTAATCTTGATGGTAGAGGAACCATTCCAATGTCATCCTGATTCCACCTTCTGGCGGCGGAAACACATATGTTAATAGAATTAAGCGTAAGACGGCGATTGCGCAACGCTATGGCTGAGAGCAGCAATGTTCAAAAGCAACACCCAGCAAGAACATCACACAGAGTATGGAGTAGGTGAGCTTTGTTGTTGAAAAATGTCAAACTCCCTGTCTTCGGTATGATTTTGCAATCAACCAGCTATTGGCTCCGCCCACTTTGAACATTAATACGTTCTCTATTTTTACACGGATAAGGCTTTCACGGAGCGACAAGCCATTAGCATCACTATCAAGGACAATTACCATGCTCAGGATGCCATCGACGTATTATAAACAGCGACAACATATCAATCACCTTTAATTGCTATCATGGCAGGCAATATAGCAATCCCACGTTGTTGAAAGACATAACTCGCGACATACAAACAGGAAGTCGTCTTATAGAATGTCCATTTCCATCAGAGCAAAATTCTGTAAGAAAATGGGAATATAGACCCATCATTGGAATGAATTTGCTTATTGATCCATGGATGAATTTCGGGGACTCATAGCCGAAATAGGGGGGGCAAATAGCGCCTTCTATTCAATAACCTACCAGCTTTATATTTTGTTTTAATACTCGATCTCTCCTGACACAAATGGTAAATTTATCAGTTGATGTGAATAAAAGTTAGATGCTGCCGTATTTGATACAGATTGAAAGTGACAGTATCATCGAAGCACTTGGCTAAGCTGTTTATCGGTCACTTAGTCTCTTGATTTTGATATATCTACCTCGTCCCACACCATTTTAATATAGTTTGCAGCGAAAAGAATGGATATTATTTGTTTTGCTATTTACGAAAAGCTTACCCGTTTTAAAATAAATAAACTGTCGTAGGCTTGACCAATCGGCTGTTGTAGGCAGCCTATATATCGTCTGCGCTTGGATAGACGTTGTAGTATTTATAATACATACATTCGTATATATCTGTTAACTAATGCCCATCAAAGGACATGTAAAAATCCATCTTTATGTCCTCCAGACAGAATGGAAGCTGTCTATTCAAGGTAAGTGAAGCCGGAATACGATATTTGAGTCTATAAGCTGATGTATATATACAATAGCTCATATCTGAATTGCTTATGGTACTTATGCGTACCATTATTATTCCAACATCTGTGCCAGTATTTCAAATCATGATACTCAATATTGTCCGACGGACAATAATGACAAATGTGTTAGGTCTACAAAAACCATTGTACGGTACGTCCTCCGTTGCGAGCAGGTGACGGACGTTATTTCGTCGAGACATGGCATTCTAGATGCCAACAATCGAGTGTGAGGTCCTGACATATGTCGAAGTGATACATTTTAAAAGGTATGCTAATACAAAGCCACACGAGGTATTTGGCATTGTATTAGTATAGTAAAAGTAAGCTTGGCCATCTGTCATCAAAACCAAATAAGATATGATAACAAAGGATTCATGCATATACACAAGCGGTATGATATTACTACATACTGTGAAATACAGCAATTCTACCAACTGTGTTGGGATTACACCACTGAATGCTTGTTGGACAGGCGGATGACGTCAGATGGTT
>NW_020188126.1:595317-595529 GCF_900000015.1 Plasmopara halstedii
ATGTGGCTCTGGTCTCGGGGGACTCAGTAGATGTCTCGAGAACCAAGAGGTGATTCGGTATGAGAACATTCCAGGGTTTCCTTGCTCCACTGTTGAGGGTCACGCCGGCGAACTAGTCTTTGGTGACTTGGACGGTATCCGTGTTGTGTGTATGCGCGGTCGCTTTCACTGTTACGAGGGTTATGCTATGCGCGAGACGGCACTGCCTATTC
>NW_020188126.1:595607-596051 GCF_900000015.1 Plasmopara halstedii
GTTATAATTCTCATTATCTTCCAATATACACAGAGCCACACAATGGATGTCCAGTACATAGACTCACAAGAACCACAGCCGATTCAGATCGACGATGATTACTACTCGCTACCAACCCCACACACCAAAGTCAGAAGTAGCTGAGTCAAGAATTACCTTGGACGACTATGTTCGCATCAGCAAAAGTACTTATCCGGCCAAAGCATGTATCATTGAAATAGCATCGCTAGCGCAGTTGCGCGATAAAAGATTATATTTTTTTTTATTTAATCACACTCTGACATTGCATGAACCCGTCACATTAGCGGATTGTCGTTCGAGTGTTGCTCTTGATGTCGATTTCGAATGAGTCACCACTGAGTCACCAGGAGTCAGCACTGAGTCAACACTATGGTGTCTCATCAGCGTATTTCATTTTGATGTCTATTCATTCTTTTAGTCATT
>NW_020188126.1:596061-596507 GCF_900000015.1 Plasmopara halstedii
GTATGGTGCTACAAAGAAGGATGCGCTCATCGTGCAAGTGCCTCAGCGCGTAGTTGCTTTGGATGTTCGCGGGATTCTGAACCGGGTCCAAGTGCAGTTCACCACTGGAGAACTGAATTATTTACTCAGCAAAGACCCGGCAAGGTATAGTTTGTTACAGTCGCCCGCATTGACGTCCGGAGAAGCGCTTCAGATCCGTACAAGTGTTCGATCAGCGATCAAGTCTGTGACGCGAAATGCCATTGGAATTCGTGAAGGGGTTCTACTAGATGGTCCGCTCAATTTGAGCCAAGGTCAAGCAAAATCTGCCTTCTACTATGCCTATTCCAGATTTGGTGGAGTTCTGGTTGCGAAAGTGTATGGTGCGATGTACAAGCAAGTGTTTCACAGAGAAGTTGATGTCAATTTCGCGTTGGGAAGTCACGCGAATATTGTTCAGTTTCTCA
>NW_020188126.1:596517-596833 GCF_900000015.1 Plasmopara halstedii
CTTAGAAAGCGATGATGTACTATTACATCATCGCTGTACATCATCGCTGTTTTTATATAGTACTATATAGTACTATATAGTACATCAGTACTGACAGCGATGATGTACTACTATATAGCAGTACATATTATAGTAGTACATCATCGCTATATATATGATGTACTATATATGTACTATATAGTTGATGTACTATATAGTACTATATCATTATATAGCATCATAATATACAATATTGCTTTATAGTACTAATAGTGCATTAACCATATAGTACTAATAGTACATCTACTATACAACATCGCTGTCTCTGTATATAGTA
>NW_020188126.1:596843-624887 GCF_900000015.1 Plasmopara halstedii
TGGACGATGTACAGCACACCGAGGGAGGAGTGTTGGAAATAAGTTAAGTCGTACCTAAGTAAACCAGGAGGAGTTATGAAACTCCCAACGATCTGCATAATTAGCTAGCTATAAGCATAATACATTTACTTGGAAACTAACCTTCAAACCACCAGGTCCTTTCTTCCTTTCTGACATTTGCAGCACTTTTGCGCAGGGGTAGCGTATCGGGCTACCTATTTTGTTCAACAAAAGGCAATGCTCGTTTGGTCGCTGGTAAAGTCACGTTGTGGTTATTGTTGAGAATGCATTTAATCCTCCGCAAAGTTCATATCAAATTCTAAAAAAATGTCGTCCACACGACAGTCTATAGACGTGAAAATCATCGAATTTCTTATAAATATTATATAGTTTCTCTCATCTTGAACGTAGATACTTGAACGACTCATTGCAGCAACCACAAGCAGTTAAAGAGATCATTTTTTGCATCTCATATGCAATTGAATCGCGCACAAACTATTTGATAGTCATGCTTTCAAACTCATGATTTCGACGAGTATAATAAGATACAGAGTCAATTTACAGAATTCGATTCCGTGCTCTTTTCGAATATCTACGCTATTTACACACAACATTCTGTAGTGTCAAAGGTGTTGCACAACAGCCCTCGAAACTATGTAGCTGCCCAGAAAATCAAGATCAACTTTACACACTAACATTAGAGTCTTCGTCTCTATTAAGTTTCTTGCGATCTTTTCCGTCGTTCCAGTCGCTCGAAGTTGATTTTTGCGTCTTTCTTGCACTACAAATACGACTTGGAGTTCCACGCAATGACTGGATGTTCACATTGAAACTTGTATATCTCGATTGCATGAAAGGCAGCGGGGATCGTCATCGATGCATTCAGCGTCGAATTCGAAGTTGCTTTCACTTAACAAAGCTCAAACTATGTTGTGTACGAAGGGCGTCGATTATGCAATCCGGCGTTCATATTTTCGCAAAGCTTAGTCTGTACGCTGCGATAGTTCTCACATATGACGCAGTCACTCCACCGACGATTCACGTTAAAGTTCGTTAAAAAGACAAATATTGGTGAAGCACTAGCTGTATCCCGCATCACACACTTTTGCGTACATAAGTCGGCTTTAAAGTTGTAACAGGGTACACACCTATCATGGTGTGCATTACAATATTTCCCCTTGGACATAAAGCAAAGCTCAGAAGTACCAGATGAAGCTGCTAGGACTTAACAAAGTCCTCAGTACTTGAGACCATCACTGGCGAGAGTTACCTTTAACATAGCCAAAGCTACTTTTGTGCAAGATGCAAGGCAACCCCGTTGCATCTGGCCCTGTTGCATCCGGCAGACTTATTCTCAGTACAAAGAGCGACATTTGCTACGATTAGATCCTCTGCGACGATGGAACATCATATACTTATACATCTGCCTTCGGGAAGTAAGACAACGCCTTACAAGATCATTTTTTTGGTTGGCCCCAATGGTAACGCAATTGGCGACACAAGGACCCGAAAATTTATTATTTGCTTTAGAGCATTAACCAGCTGCAAAAATGTACTGATGACTCATCTTTGGACGAGCCTTGGTAAGGCTACCTACGGTTAACTCACGGCTTTTGAGCAGTATAAAAAAACAAAAAGATTTGTTAACCTATTTAAGACAGGTGGAGATGGTGTTGAAGCTGGCTACTTTAAAAAATGCAGCGTAAGCGTGTTGCACTAGAGGAGTTCGAGCAAGAAAGCCTGATTCAAGAATTACATCTATATACAGAACTTCTGTAAGAAGCATATCAAAATGAGAAATATTAAGCTATCAGAAATGGCAGGCGAAGCGTTTGCGATCGAAGTTCTTGTCAACCTGTCTATAAAAAGTAGTTAAGAGTTAGCGAATACTGTCAAGAGTTAAGAAGATCAAATAGCCAGTATGGCGGTAGACCGTCTTCCAGAAACGGTAACATTTACAATCTTACACACATGATACATCCAGAAGGCCCTTTGCGTCCATCTTCATCTTTCGGAACCAGTGGAAGTGCATCAAAGAAGGCTTCATAAGCTGGCTGGAGGTGATAGATCTAAGACAAACTGAGAAAGAAGGGAAAATTCTCTCAACAGCCGTACAGCATCATGATACTCACATATGCAAGTGTCAAAAATATTTGTTTGAAGTTACCCTTCTCTTGTGGTTGAGAAATGCGATTATCATGTGCTCTCGCAAGATTGAGTGACAAACCCTTCACGGGAAGACGTCGAGTTCCTACGTACTTCCTGATTATAACTAGATCTCATGAGGGTTGAGATTAGCCTGAAAGCGAAGCGAATTGTTTTCATAAAGGTAGAGCTCCCGGCCCAGGGCTGCTGGTCATCAGTATTGCCGTACCGGACTCTAAAGCCGTGGAAAGTCCTTGTATATTTAGGAGCTTCGCCTCATTGCGTACGATGCTCGACTACCGAAAATCATAAGAAGTACCTGGGGGCGTTAAGTTTGCTGGTAACGGGAGCGATATTGTTTGCCTTGCATCAAGAAAACGTCAAAGGTTCTTGAATATCCTTCCGGAACAGAGTGAAAGCTGTCTTACACTACACCTAATATATAGATACGATCTGATCTTGAAAATTGCCAAGATACTAGGAGCCAGGCGAGATAAATCGACGAGAAATTTAAAGCTTTTGAAATATGCACCTGTCTTAGTGAGTCATGAACACACACCTTTTCTAATAGAGCAAACACGTTTTGACGCGGGCATGAAGCTGATAGCTTTGACTTAAAAAATGAAATGTTTCTTACCGAGTAGCGGTATGATTGCATAGTGTCTTGAGCAAAGTAATAAATCCGATGCGGCAGTGATCTACGGTCGTTGAACAAACGGGAATTAGCAGCCATAGGCCGTGGTATCCGAATCGTTTTTTTTGGCGAGACAGATATGTTCACCAGCAAGATCAGATCTAGAGATAATTGATAATGAAACTGACACGGGTGACTTCGTGTCACGGTCTCCAGGAGTTGGTCGCATCGAAACAGATGTAAGCGGTTTCGTACCGGGGTAGACCTATGTAAGTCTTTGATTATTACTCCTGGTAGCAGCTATCATTTCACCTTGAAGGAATATTCGTTGGCGGTGTGTGAAGAATGAAAATATGGTCAAACTACTAGGTATGTACGGTTGGCACTGGGAAAATAGCTGGGCACATCATCAATCAATAGTAAATTCGTGATTAAGGACACTTGCAGAGCACTAAGCACGGGAGTGACAACGCTTCTATTTCAATATATGCCAAAATGATGCCACGATGCGGCGGCGAGATACCCGACCCAAATGCGACTTCCGACTCAGGAAGAACGTAACTTGTGCTTGATCGAATTCCTTTCTGGCACTTAAACCAACGACACTTCGTGACGGTGTCAATGGCAATCGGCGACACACATCATTGACCCTGTCCGAAAAAATTGTAATTATCCGATATGCTTTTCTTATTATGCTTTTCGAGCATTTCATGAGAGAGTCACTCAACACTATTGGCGCTAACTTCCTGCTTCAGAAGAATTGACAGTAAGTGAGGGTTGCGTATACTAAAAAAAAGTTGGTGTAGCCGTCAGTCCAGCGCAAACATCCATTACTGAAAAAAGCGCTGCTGCACATCATGGTCGTTTGTATCGTTTTCTGTGCTACACCTTGCTAATAGAATATGTCAACTTCTTATCGTGTACAGCGACATTCTTCTCACTGCGGTAAATACTTCGAGAGGGATGCTGAATATTGACAGTTTATGCCTTAAAGACGTCTAATGCACCAGTATTTTAAACTGTCTAGTTATACAGCTGTTTAGGCCGCATTGAGCTTATGCATAAACTTTTCACTGTATTCTATTTTGTCTTGCCGAACATGAAAGTCGGGAGTAAAAATCCACATTATATGCCTGCAAGTGTGATCAAATGTATGCGCTTCGATGAGCTGTTTGCCAGTATAGGCAAGTGTATGTTTTGAGACCAACAAATACCAAATTTCATAACGAGGCATAATTTGCGGGATATATCGTGATGCCACTACATTGAAGCGTTGGTTTTCACTGTTACACAGCCACTTCTTTTCCAAGGCTTACCATAATACATCGCCGGTCTAGATAATGGTGGTATTCCGCGATAAGGACATCAAGAACGTAATACATTCCAGGCACATGATCCCAACCGTGATGACCACATTGCTAGAGAAACCATAATGCTCAGAATATATTACGTACTGGCGGGCGTCGATATATAAGCAAAAATGTGCGAAAATCCAAAAAGTTTCCGTAGGTAAAGCCCACGCCGTTACGTTGGCGCCTTCGGCCAGTCTGCTTTTGCCGACAGAATATTGACAGTCTGCTAGTTTGAACTTTTCGAACTTCCGAATGTCGAGCCTCGTAAATTAGACAATGCGGTCTTTGTGAACCGTCTGTTTCAGCGGAGAGAATACAGCTAGGATGTTTTTGACAAAGTTTTGGTCTATCATGACCTGCCGACAGCCATATTCGAATCAAAATCCGCGCTAAACTGTATTATTTGGGCGACTTTAGATCAGGTGCTTGGTACCGGACAAGGCAAAAAAAGCGGCTAATACAAAAATTCCTTAAGCATTTCTTAAAAGATATGACATGTCGACGAGAGTAGCACCACGGATGTTGCTACCGCATCGAAGAACTCTTCATTAGAATGTATTGGACTCTGCAATACACATTATCAAATTCTGCATAACGCGCCTATGGTCCTTGCAAAGAAGACAGTGCGATCCTAAAAACGCAACTGATGCAAATCACGAAGCAGGTTTGGTGAGAATTTTTTTTGCTTGGTGCAGACATTTTGCGTCGAAATGTTCATGATAAGGCACACCATGCATCTTTTCAATGATACACCCACAAAACCCAAGTGAGATGTAATTACATCATTGTAGGGTATACCCTGTACAAAGCTATCGACTCAGTCTATGTGTGTTTGCAACTGTCAATGATTTAGTTTATACATTTCCGTCACTGCAGTGAAAGATAGCGGCTTATATCATAAAGAACGTCCTTTGCTTCGGCTATGTTTGACCGTCTGGTGGTTCGACTGTCTAGGCCGCAGCGAAAAATTATCGTAAATGAATACTGTGCACAGGTATTGTTAGCTTTTGACGATCATCACTATCCATGGTCAGACAGATCACGTATAGACATCCATATTGAGCACTAGCGAGCTGTGCTCGATTCAATGCGGGTATATTAGCAATGAACAATTTTGGCAAATTTGCCTTCGGCGCTGAAATAGTCCAATTCATGGTTTTCGGACATATTTCGCGAAGGACAAGATCATAGCACCATTAATCCGACGAAATCCACAAAAATGGCTTAGCCTGACCATCTACAGGCACAAGTTCAGCGCACATTATGTCAATGTGGCAAGCTTCCCATTAATTTATGAAAATGTCATAGAAGATACGGCCTACCAGACTGTTAGCGAAACCATCATATATATTGCTACTTTGCTCTCCCAATATAAGACGGCCATTGTCGATGCTATACTTCTAGCTGGTAGTAGTCTGCCTCAATACATCAATGCACTTAAATTTACCAGCTTAGAGCGGCTTATAAGGGGCTATTTGTCGTGCAGTATGTGCCGTTTTTTGGAATCTTGATCGATTTAATGTCATTTGGGATTAATATATCATGCGTCATTACACACGGCGACGTTGTCGCCACACCTCTTGTGAAAGATAAAATGATAATCCTGTACCGGGTATACCCTTAGGATATGTTACAAGCCTACTCGGCTTTATTTAAGTTCGCTTTCGCGCCGCCTATAATACGGATTATCGCACGGCGCAATGGCGGCACCACGCACAAAAACTGCTACACGAATGCTATACGAACCAGGTACAGCATTCGCTAAAGCTTTGAGAAAGTCACGAATTTATGAGCCTGAAAGTCGCTTTATCTAAGCGCATTGTTACGGCTATTCCGTGTACCAATCTTTGCTGTTATGCAGCAATGACAAACATCATTTTGTAGTACCTATCTCAGGTACAGAAATTTTAATGGGGCACATGAAATTCTCTGAAAAGGATCTCGATAAGAAAAAGCGGTACAGGTCAGTGAGGGTTATGTACTGGTACCCAAGATGTGCGAATGAGTAAGCACTAGAGTGTGTGCGTCTGGAGCTTGTCAATGATAAAAGGTCACATGCTTTGGTGGCATAGAATCTTCCTAGCAATACCTCCGGTAAGAATGCCGAATGATCTTTGTGAAACTTAGCACGATGGTACTAACGTCAGTGACATGACTCATGACGTTCAAGTCAGCCTATATCTAAGATAAATAAGATTTTGAAGCTAAATACAATCAAATAGCATTCTAGGCAGCTAAAGTTCTCGAACTGTGCAAGAAAGACCCAGAGAACCCTCAACAACTTATAAAGTGGCCCCATCACGACTTCTCTTGGAGAAAATTGTTTCGCTAAGTGCTAGGTCCTGTTTCTGAAGGTCCCTACAAGGCATAACAGATATTTGCTTCTAACCAGTAGGCCACGCTGCCCCAAGTGAGTCTCGGAACTTCTCGAAAGGGGTTTGTTTTTCAACCCTAGGCGGGACCTTGATCCTTGGTTTGAACCATTCGAAGGGGGATCGCATGGCGTAGCGATTTCACATCTGGAGTTTTTGATATGCTGCTCAGTCAGAAGATCAATCACATCATGTTCAGCTTGCTATCTTCTCCAGCGTGGCACATAGCACGTCCATCCTCGTGCTTCATCGGCACTCACCGTTTAAAAGTTATAACTGACTTTAACAAGACACCTGGCGGTTCCTTCTTTGAATTAGGCTAGGAAGACGCAAAAGGTCTTAGTGCAAGTCGCGTCTGAAAACCTTCTGTGGATATGGTACACACTACATCGTCTATGAGAGAGGCGCCACCATTTCGGCTCTTAGATTGTTTAGCTCCTGAACAAAGTTTGCTTAATCTCTCCTTTTTTGACGGTCGAATAAGTTTTTCAAATGCACGCGGTAAGCCTGATTAAGCGATGCGAATACGCGCGATACCTGCCACCTGCACAGCCTTCAGAATAGGAGCATTGCGTTTTCTAAGGTGCCACACGCAAGGGCGCACTCTTGCAAGCAGCCTTCTTGCTTTGAGACGACTCCTTCAATTCTGTTTCTCCGTCCGGAAAAGTGCGAAACTTTTGGTCATTTTAGTATCTTTATATTGGAAGAGACTTTATTCTTCTCTGCCCTCAAAGGGCAGACGTTTACTACAACAGCCCTATTAGTGTCGGATATGCTCTCACAAACGTCTGGCCAAGACACTTCTCAAGATGTCTTACCAGCGCATTTTCATAACCAATTACCGCCTTCAGGCGAGCAATTATCACATCTGACGGCTCGGCCACTGATTTGCTGACCCCATCTGGGCCGACAATCGACATAAAACTTAAAGTCAGTCTAATTGTCTGGGGACAGGATTAAACTATCTCTCGTTTCATAATCACAGAGGATACGGTCCATTCACGGCTCGGTCGTGGGGTCGGCTACAAGCGCATTGGGTGTGCAATTTCCAAACAGAAAAGCCTCGTTCACGTTAATTTGCACACAGAGGCTAATTTCGTACATTCCAACCCCATGAGCAAAACCGAACGCCTCTTTTGTAACTAGTTACCTAGCTTGTTCTGCTTTAAGAGTGACGCATATCTCGGGATATAAAACACAATGCGTTCACGATAACTCATAATGAAATTATTTTTTATTATTTTACGCAGCCCACGTGTAACACAGTGTGTACCACGTTACGCATTTTCAAAGAAACATACCCGCCAAAACACCACATTTGTTTAAGCTTCATTCTCAACGGATAGTCAAACATTCATTAAATACCTCATTATATAACAATGTGAATAATTAGATTATGTGCGGCATAAGCCTAGCTATATGTTGACGTATATTTATTATTCTATGAAATTACAAATTCATGCGCCTCGCACGAATTTCAAGAACCGTTGGCAATCTAAATTCGTCACCTTCTCCTGTATGATTGGAAGGGTGACTGAGTACTTGACTTTCCTTAATCGAGGCGTTAGAAGTATCACTTTTGCTGCCACTCTCTATACTCTCCTCATCCTTTATTTTCTGACAAAATTTTCGCAATCGTACACTTTCTTTGCTTCGACGTAATTCTTCATCAAACTCATCCGACGAAATGGTAAGGCATGAACCATCGACTTCTTCTAGAAAAGCTACACTCGAGACTAAATGTGTGAAAAAGTATCCAGGCTCCGATACCAGCTTTGCCGGATTTCGATATTCTAATATAAAAGCCACATTACGCTTCAGTTCGCACGGATTGGCACGCAATACAACATATATCATTGCTGGCAGAAATTCGTCGGCTGATGGAAACCTTCCACCATTTTGCGCTTTTAAAAATGTAGTCAGGTCTTGACAGATTTGAAGCACGCCATCTATCTTGCGACGAGGACTTGGACACAACGTCATGGCTTCAAGTTGCTTTGCTAGCCGTGACCACGTCAGCTCGTGTTCTTCGGTAGTTGGTACAGGTAAATCCAGATGCTTATACGTAACGAAACCCAACAAACTGACACGTTCATGAAAGGCTTTGTCTTGTTCAACCACTTCCTTTGACGGGCTCAAAGTCTTCGTATACAATTTTTCCATCAAAAAAGCCTCTAACACTTCATGCAATAGATCTTCTCCATTCGAATCTCGTACATGAAGAAACGTTCCATGCTTTTTTAGCTTTTCGTCATCTCCTTGAATCAAAACTCGGAGCTTTTGGCTGTGCTTGATCTGCTCAATCAAGTTTTTGATAAAGTCTTGTACCTTTCCTCCAGGTCGATCTCTTGTAGAAACTGCTCGGAGCATAGACTGCAGATCCCACAACTCTGCTCGCTTCACAAATGACTGAATGCGGTAAACTAATTCTGCCGCTTGAGCACTCTTTAGCACCGTCACAAGCTCTCGAAAACCAGCCAAAAATGCCATTTCTCGATCATGACCCGTAAGCAATTTAGTTCGCGGACTGTGCGAGCGCTGCCATTGATCAAGTAATGTTTCGTGCTCGCGTAATTCTTGAAATAATGTTCGGTATCGCTTATAACTCTGTGTATTCGAATCTGATTGAGCATCCTCAGATAACTGGAGATCGTTTGGCAGAATTTTGTGCTTTAAGTCGTCTAAGCTTGTGAAAAGCTTGGTCATTTCTTCGTTAATTCCTTTTAAAGCATCGTGACAGTGGCTTGGAATGGTCAAAGACGATAAAGTACTAGGAATTTTAACGTCAATTGTGCGCTGATCCACGCCGTCGACCCAAGTCATGCGATTTGTTCGTGCAGCCGTCAACAACTCATTGCGACGTTGGTCAGAGAGCACGTACGACGGAGCAACTGGTATGGTTGAATTCACCGGAATGTGTTCATTTTGAGCTGACTGGCGTGACAATGTGGTGTGCTCTGTGTTGAACGTTGTGGAGGAATTGCTGCCTCGACCCCAGAACATCATCGAGCAACGAAACTGATCAAAATGGGCAGAAATATACGCTTAAAGGATTATTATTAATATCTGATACAAATAGCTTAACTTTAATACTTTTCATCTAATGGCGTTTTTCGGCAAGCTATTGATCGCGGCGGGGACGTTGTTATTGATACATGCTGGGTACTATTCGGTGCAATGTACGCTCAGTACTTCACGTTGATGTTACAGCCACTTACTTTGAGTTTAACGCCGTAATGATGACGTGATTAATAGACGAGTCGTATGTCAAGCTGACCGAGACGGCGGACGCCCAAATGCCACCCACTGAGGTAAATTTGGGTAACTTTCAACACAATGTTATCATTTCTTACAGCATGGTTTTCAAGGTTGTGGTAGAACTCGTGGTAGCCTTTTTCATTTCGCTAGTAGGAGTTCTGCTCACATGTGGCGAGATTTTGCCTATCCGATCGAATGACGCGATGCATTCGAGGTATGGCAGTCTATTGTTTTCATTAAATTGGGTTTAATTAGCATCAGAAACTGAGCTAAAAATATCTGATCTAGGTCGTTGGCTACCGTCATTTCAAACCCTGACTTTCACGTCTTCAACCACCGCGGCCATTCATTGCACCAGCGAGTTATGTCGTAGACTACAAAGACTTTTTTTGACTACCAATATGAATTCAAGCTGATTGTCCTAGCATTTTCTCGCTCTATTTTCATAATTATATTCGAGAAGCGACGTCATTTGATACTTAACCGACTTCACCTTCATTTGGATAAGAGATTTAAATCGTTCCCGATAGTATCTATCGTGTCTAAATAAAAGCTGTCGAGTTCGTGATCAATGTCTGTAAATCTGTACTCGTCTCTTAGTGTTTCAAACTCTGGAGCGAGCTTCAGATCCCGAGGGTCCATGCAACGAGTTTGAGAGCAGGACGGTGGACCCAAAGGAGATGGTGGTCTTGGCCATGACGAAGTAAAATTTGTTTTACTAAAACATTCATCCACCGCTGCAGCTGCTGAACGCGGTGTAACACTTCCGTTAAAAAATGACCCGCCAGAAAAGGGTGACTTTCGAGCGCTTAGTAAAGTAGTTGTTGCTAAGTGGTATAATTCGTCGCCATGAGTACCACCATCCAAGTTTGTTTGTTCTAAAAAATGACTCAAACCTTCTTGTTCAATGCTATTTGTGCGTATGAGTCGAGGGTGTTCATGCACCTCATTTTGATTGTCAATTGGGTGTGAGCTGACGCCACCAATACTATGAGTTGTTTGATTTGAAGTAGGAACAAGCGGGATTTCTGCTAGCCGTGGAGTTGGTATATCCAGAAAACTGTCTGCGTACCCTCCACCATTAGATATATCCAAATCGTGACCCCAAAGATGCCGCATACTGGAAGGATCAAATCGAAAATTCGATGGTGTCCCAACCCCCGGAAATTCCGTCGGAATGCAATAATTGAGATCAAAATCATCAATCGGGGTCGAGCCACTATTCAATTTGCGGCGAGGGGTCCGTGGCTTAGCTGGGTCCACCTCTACTGCTAATGAATATGTTGGACGCTTCTTAGAACTTGCTTTTGTCGTTCGTTTCGACCTGCTATTTTCTTTAATAGCAGAGTCAGAAAAAGCAAGTGGAGAATCATCGTCAAACGACGATGAGATAAACTGCGAAAACGAAGGTGATTCGTGATCGAAATAATTCGACTCATTGAACAGCATTGAGGGCTGTCCATTTGCTTGTACATCAAACTCGTTCATAGCAACTTGACTATCAACAATCAAACTAGAAGACATAGACGACAATTGGTCTTGATTGAACAAATGGGCTCGATGAGCAAGCAAACTCTTTTCATAAGCAAGTTGTGCTGCATTTCTATTCTTGACAGCACGTGACGCGGCACTGCGACTTCGACTACTTTTCTTTGCTGAAATGTTTCTGCTATTAGGGTGAGATCTGTAGTTTGTCTGCGACCCTGAAGCTGAACGATTGCCATTGCCAATTGGTGCACCTGTGCCTTCTGCTGCAGCTGATCGCTTCTTTTGCAAATTTGCCATCCATTTATCACGAATAGACGATGCTTCATCGGCTTCAATCATCTGACTCTGCAGCTCTTATCAGTATTATAACTCTGATGCAGCTTCAATTTGGATGATAGCAAGCGTACCCGATGAGCGACTGAGATCGGGGACAGGAGAATCGGAGCAGGGCTAGATGATTTATGCATGAACGAAGAGCCCTCGGGAGCCATCATTTGTGTTCAGTTAACTCTTCGTGTTGCCTATATATCGATATAGTAGATGTAGCAAGACGATGAGTTCAAATGTGAGGAACTTGTTGTACCTCATCAAATTGTTCGGACTTGAGAGTAGTGATGGGAAGTTTCGTGTGGTGCGTCCCAACAGGTAGACCATGACCACAGACTGCTTTGTAATATCTTGAAACGACATGAAATGAAAACCTTGAAAACAAGTTCAACCTTATTGTATGATTAAGTCGACTATGACCGATCCGTTTCGATTGCCTCACGACCGTTGAGACGAGTGATTACAAAACACGAGAACTTCAATCATACCCGTCCAAATTATTCTGTGGCTTCTCATGGCTGACGTCTGTTGGCTTTAAACGGTACTATGGTGCCGGTCAAAAAGTGAGATCGCACGGGCTCATTGAGTAGCATCAAGTAAATGTCCGAAATCCGTTGTTTGCGTATCACTCGCCGTTCTTAAAGCCGTTAAATTGCCGCTAAATCGCTCTTGGAACCTTCCATCGTCTTTGGCAAATATATAATATTCGATCAATGCTGAGCTACGCATGTAACTTTTTAAGCTGCAAAATCAGACTTTGAATACCCACTGTAGTCAGACCGTGATGTGAACGGTATACATCTGTACATCAATCATTGTGATTACTTACGACTTTAACAAACGAACTAAGTCCATCAGAATGTAAAAATAACTCCCGGTGCTACTGCATGCTTATATGTTTGCCAAATGTGCATGAACAGAAGTAATCTGAGAGGATACCACATTGAATTGGAGAATTCAAATAAACTTCGCTGTCCGATAAGATGGCTACACTAACGAAAGCATTTTTTGTTTGAAATGAAAGCCTAAACAAGTAGTAGGTCGCCTTTAAGCACAGGACACGGGATTTGAGCAAGTGGTGGTGTCGAGAAAAAATGCTGCGAAAAATATCGCTTATATTCAAGCAAAGACCGGGATGTATGCGTGCCATTGGGGGAGTACAACAGATTAGAAAGAGACCGTGAAACCGTTTTAATACTGGAGAAAGTATCAGCTGTTGATGAGATTATGATAGGAGTGACGCTAACAATTTCCAAAGCGTTCAAGAATCGAAGAGAACGACATATTTTGCCGGAACCGCTCTCATCTACACTATCAATATTGATGAAGAATCGACTTGCCGAACATGTAAACACAGTGACTGATGACGAGGCAGAATGATGACCCGAAGTGACGAACGCCGAACTTTAATTACGTGAGCAAATCGAACAGTGACACTCTTGGCTAAAGGATCTGTGAGCTTTCGTTATGGCCAGAATGACAATGTGGAGCATCACAAGACGCGATTGACTGCAAAGATGTGAAAGTTGGACATGTCACGCATAAAGTTGGAGCAGCTGGATGTTGATATTGCCTTATTTAACAGCGTGGTGTCAGATAGAACCTGCGTGGTGATTGGTGCATAGGGTACTCAAGCTTTGCATGCCAACAGAATAGGCCATCTGTGGACTCAAGCAAGTTGCGAATACATGGACAATTGGTGATTTCTTTATGAAATCATATCCCGATATCTCAAAGATATGATCATTGCAGACGAAAGCAGCGAAATTTTGAAATTGAAGGGCATAATAAAGAGCACCAATCGAATTTCATTGTGGCTTATTTATCGTGATTTTGGAGATTGATCACGAAAGAAACTCCAATGATCCAGTAGAAAATAGCAATGTGATTGCGCGATTCGGCCTTGAAAATACCAAGGCTGCCGATAATTTTGGGCTTCCGGTCTTAATCTATTGACATCACAGTCACCAACTGCGGAAAATCTCTGAAAATGGGAATAGCTCTCCGTCTGGAGATCCGATAACACACAATTGCTCGAACATTGCATCAGCCGTCACTCTTCTGTTTTTCTGAGAACCAACAAAACGCCAAAGTGGAAAAGTTCTCACTGAAATCTTTCTCGATGCAGACTGAAGTATTAATACTGACTACAGATAGGCGTGTTAGACAAGATAGGTAGTGCTGAGGTTGAGTTCACGTTTAAGTACCACAGAGTCGCTTTGAGATCGGAAAAAGCCAAATATATGACTAATAGCTTGTGTACATGCGATGGTTAAAGATACTAACACAAGAAAGGTTGAGGTATGGAGACATCTCAAGTGCTGTGGCTTCGGCGAGTAAAGCTGGCCACCACGATTAAGACAAAACATTTTAAAAATTTTATACGGCAGGTCGTTCTACATTGACACGAATATTCAGCTTGCTGACACGCTTACGTAACCACTTTGGACCAAGATGCTCAATCATATCCGCAAAAAGCAACGGGATCACGACCAAATGATTCGAATTCAGGTAAAGTCACTTGTGCGTCAATGGTGAGGTGTAGTGTTGAAATGACACCGCTGATTGTATCTAAGGAGAAGTGGCGTGGCTACAGGGGTGAAACTATCGTAACGATTAGCTTTTAGATATGGATATTGGCTAATCGATTTGTACATGCTACGTTCATTTGCAAAGACAGCAAATTAGGCTTCACTTGTTTTCAATTGAACGCCACTCAAAAGAAATTTCGACTGATCGTTTCAAAAGAAGCAACATGATTCCTAACCATTGCAATCAGCCACGAGTCATGGGTCGTTCGGAAGAGAAGGGTTCTACGCACCTCTCTCCTGGCAAAAAAATTAACAAGTCACGACCACCTAATACAGGAAACATAAGTCCCTTTGACGCGGGTACGAAGCAGAGTCACCTTCCATGCAAAGCATGGACTTATGTAAAATTGATGACAATCTGTTTGCTAAGTCTCGAGCAGAGCTTGAAAGGTAGAAGCGGCATTAGTCTCATGGTGAGACGGAAAGATATATTGTTTGTTGCGGTGTTCCGTGAGTATTTCTGTTGAGGCGGGATAAGACGACTGTATATAGTGCTCCCAGAGTGTATCTATCGGACGGTAATATTACAGGTGTAACCTGGCCGGTGTCTCTTGTGCCAGGGCCGGTAGAGCGTCGAAGCGATCAGGTGTCGCAATCTCTCGTGACAAAGCTTGTGGAGTTAAAGGGCAACCCTGAGTCATGGGTAGAAAGGTACAGGACCTGAAGCCTCGACAATTTCAGACTCACTTGCTCGTGGGAAGCGTGCTGCGATATACAACCCTATACCTTCTCCGCGGGGAAGAACAAATGATCGAGCACAAGGTCGAAGGCGGCGAAGACGCGAGGGCAATCTTGCCGAAGTATAGCCTCAAACTATAAAATGTTTCTTAAGAAAAGGCATCACTTTCTCTCTACCAGATATTGGTAACAATATGTTGCATACGGTGCATTCGCTGGCTTACCAAACGTTCCACGTGAGTCTTGGCTATCTCTTGCTTATCGAGAAGGGCCAGCGGGGGACGCCATTCACGGCTAGTTCTATTGGACCCTCTTGGTTGAGACGGCGTGTTTCCTCTCCTCGGGAGTCTTGCCGTGCGTGCAGACAAGAAATAGGACACATTGCGAGTGCGCTCTGTAAGCTATGCTATCGCACCGCATGGCTTCAGACACTATCAGAAAATCAAAATCAGCCTCTTGACTAGAGCCAAGGGTTACTTAACTACAGGTGGTGGTAAAGACAATGTTTTACCTTCAACTAAGCGCTTCGCAAATGACTGGATCATTAAAAGCAAGAGCGAGGTATGGATTCGGTACGTATATAGCATGTGCTCGCATTTTTGTCAAATGCTAAGAATATAACCTTACAGCTATTGCTACGACTATAAAAGCTTGATGTCTTTGCGACTTCGGTTAATAATAGATATATTGAGGAACAATAACTACAGTCAACGAATCAACGAACCTTCTCCTTCATAACATAATCATGTGTATTTCGCCTGCCACTGGCACCGTTGTGTACTTTTTGAGCATCCTGTCTCTCATCGATAGCGTCGCTCACTCGGCATATTGCGTTAAATTTCATCAAAGCTGAATTTACGAAAGTTCTGTGAAATTTAGCAGGGTGGATATTAGAGAGTCAAATGGTATCGTCAGCCCCGACCCACCTTACCAATTTTAGAGCCACTTCGTGGTGGTGACATCAGGCCCTTGCAGCAAGATAATGGTCCTTCGCATTCATTATGACGCTATCCGTTTTCTTGAAAGAGTTAGGGTTAATGCAGACGTTCTCGTTGTAAGCCTTGTCCCTCCATGAGGAGATGGCACCGCTACCGCATCCGAGGTAGAGTTTGACGCCAATGCGGCAATAAGCGTTTTTTACTCCTGGTCATAGTTTGCCAGTTACCGCTTCTTTTGACTAGAAAAAGGAACTTCGAACTAACACTGTACACCCCATCAAGCGCTCGAATACCTGCGACATATATATGCTGCTTTGAATATCGCTATAATAGTAACATTTCTTTCACAGAGATATTGAGCCTTAGTGTCCGTTGTCACGAACTTGAAGAATGCTAACATGATTTGTGGTTGCTTCGCTTAAAATCTGGCCGAAGTCAAGGCCGTTTTGTCTTTTCTCGTTTAAATAGATGGAAAGCCATGAAATTCCGCTCACAAATGGGCACAAGCGTATGGTACCTCGAAATGCATTCTCTACACTAGTACTTCTTTTGCAATAGATGTCGCGAGACTTTGCACCGGCTAATCAGATTTTTCGCATGAAACCAATTTTAAAGCAACGTTCAATGAAAAAAAATCTGTAGGTGATGTACAAGGGCTCAGAGCACAAATACCACGACTAAGCAATTGCGCGCAGCACGACAAGCTGACAGTTTAGAGAGTTCAAAAATACAATTACAAAAAAAACTTCAAAATGCGCGGCGGCCCGGTGCTCGAAATGACTCAGGTGCGACTGAAGTGGGAATAGAAGTTGCATGCGGTGAAGTAGATGATAGCTCAACTCCTCTTGAATCCTGGCAGGAGTTGCCAATGCTGATTTAGAATGCGTGATCAAGTATATGCATATATATTTTTCTTTGTGCGAAGATATAACCGTTGTGACTTTGTGGTGTGTTTTGATCGACCAAGTCATCAAACGGTCGATAAGTCATCGGTGTCAAGCTCGTGTCCGAAATTAAGCGCAAAGTAGATGAACTGATTAGGTAGTACAAGGCAGGCACTGTGACAAAGTATGCGACGTTTCACATCATCATTGCGTTAAGCATGCCCACTGGACCAGCTAGTGTTTGGACCAGGGTAAGTAATGTAATCTTAAGAACTTAACACTGATATATGTGGTACAGTTGTACTGAATGCAGTACTCTGCGATAGTAAGAAATTTGTAATACACTTTGATAAAGATAGAAGTATTGGTCTTAATGCAGATGATGAGACTTCGAAAAGGAGAGCTCCGAGGTACACGCTAGCCTGAATCTATTAGGATATTGAGAACACCGAAAGAATTAGACGATATTGCCCATTCTCACACACACAGCTTCCTAGTGCAGTGGCCACGAGCGTAAAATGCTACCGCTCCGTTTGGTGCAAGATCAGATTCACGGTCATCTCAGCTGGGTGACATCTTCGTCGCCCCAGCACTAAAGGTTCTGATCGCTCAACATCGACTGCCTCGCGGCTGCGACTATCTGTTCTCCTGCTGACGCACGCTTGTGATGTCTCACCAGCGCATTTTCAAAGCTGGTACGCGCTTATACCAGAAGAGTGTTTATCGCCTCGACCCAATTATCATCACTTTTCTAATCTCGTCGGTATCAGTGATCGCCATAAGCCTATTGAGATAGTCTATGTCCTCAAAATAAGCTCTCAAGAATTTCATATTCCATCCTCGCAAAGATAATATTCTTTCACGACCCTGTCTTGAGGCTGACCACAAGTGCTTCCAGGTGCAACGGACTCGCCGTACTCTTTGCGCCGCGGAAGCTCTGCCTCAGAGCGCTAATAGTTACGTCGTCTATGTGCTCCTACCAGAAATGGAACCGAAAGTCTGGTTCGTTATCAGACGCCTGGTTACGAAGCAGTTCGAATTTTTTATATATGTATAGATAACTGCTAACTTGAGCTAAAAATAATCATATACGGTTTACTGCTTATATAATACAACTGACTTGGATTGACGTGCGGCACAAGCGCCACTCGCAGAGGGGTATACCTCTGCCGGCACTGCTCAACGCGTAAGGGGTGTTCACTTTGACGCGGAACATTGGTGGGTCGGCAAGTACACCAGAGGCGAAGCTAGCATCTCATGACCCACCATGGCATGATTGCTTTGTTGCCTTGGCTGCCTGCGACATGAAGCACGCTTGGCCTTAAATTTTCGTAGAAGAGGCAAGGTCACCCGACGCAGCACGCTCCACGGTGGGTGGGAAACCTTGCAGTGAGTTGAAGGCTGGTCGGTAGCTGTATCAGTTGTTTCATTGAGAGCATTGCCGTAAACAGCGGGATCTGGAGGTGGTGGCATATCATCTCGAAATCTGCATCGAGCTTTGCACTTCGTGAAGTCGGGCGTAATGTATCACACTAGACGAGTGCCTGCTTTGCTGAAGCCGGCTTGTAAGGCGTTCAGAAGGGTAGACGTCATGTTCCCTCGCCCAGGCGCATATCAAGCCTGATAGTCTTCAGTACTCTTGCCATAGGGTGCATGCCTTTCGAAGGGAGCAAGGTTCCCCAATCCTGTTGCTCTCAGCGCAAACGGTACTCCTGGAAAGCGATGACCTGTGAATTGCGAGAGCGCAGTTGCGCCGCGCCCATAGGCATCAATGAGGTCAAGGGTGATGAAGTCAAGCTGGTGGAAACTAGTGGTGTCGCTAAATTAAACATTTCCGGGCTCATGTCAAATGGTCCTTACAATAGTGCCCTGGATTGACACGTTAGGGAGACGCCTCAAGGCGTACCAGTTCCAGACGACGTATGAACTGTTTAGTGGTATTGGTCCAACACGTGACTTCAATACGAGTACAAGTACAGAGCGTTGGGAACTGGGTGTACTGAATGATTATATGACCTAAGTAGAAAAAACAGTCTATGCTTTGACAGAGAAAACACTTTTTGATTTTCCTCTTCCCTTCAATCCGAGTAATAATCTGGAAAAATAAGGCATCAATGCATCAAGCGATACTGCTACTAAATAGGCTGTCTAAAATCATACTCGACATCCGGATTTCAAGTAAGCAGTAAATCACGCATAAATGGTGTGTAATAATCGTACTTACGATGCGGACAAAACAGTAATAATTTGATCTGCAACTAATCAAAAATAATAGCCAATTAACAAAATGGCAATCTTAAAATATTCGGTTGAATTGCGCAATTAGATGGATGCGTCAATTGAGACGCTGGCGAGCAGCGCTATCGCGGCTGGTTGTCTACAGGCAGTCATGAATATGATACATCCCGAGCTTGCTAAGTTCGTGGCTTTTCAAAAGGAGCGCGTAGCCCAAAGCGATGCGAGGCAATCTTTTCAACGAGTGACTAACACTCCTGATCTCACGAATTTGAGTCCAGAACAACAGACTGACATATCGTTTCAGCTCAAGTATCTTCGTCAGCATTGGCACAGCCATTTGAAGTTTTTTGGAATCAACCCAGAGTTACCAGGCGTGGTACAGCGCGCACTCACGTACCGAAACAAAGTATCCCACCAAAGTCATATGACTTTAGCTCAGTATGAGGCTGCTATTGCTACATTTGAGAAACTTGCTGATATGATCGAGTGCAACTCAAGCATCCGCCAACAAATTAACGAGCTCGTGATGAAATTGCTGCCATCTTCACCTTTAAAGAAACAAGCGGCCGAGGCACAAATTAATACGAAAGCGGTCGAAAATATTGAGGCAAGACGTCAAGATCTAACGCAAGATTCAGTTGTGATGCCTCCTACAGCGTCTTTGGATCAGATTTTACAGCATAATTATCTTTATGATGATAAATATGATTCTTTGTGGATGGACTTTAAGCTAATTGGCAACGACTATTTTAATGAGGGAAATTATACAGAAGCCATTGAAGCGTACTCTCAGGGCCTTCAAGTGGCTCCAAATAAAGCAGTATTGTATGGTAATCGAGCCACGTGTTTTTTGCGCCTGCAGATGTTTCGACACGCGCGGGAAGACGCTGAGAATGCTTTGGATGCAGATGATTATAAAAACGTCAAGTATTATCGATTATTATCTGAAACAATGCTGGCGATGAAGGAATATGAGGAAGCAAAAGACATTTGTGATCGAGGATTGGAGCTAGAGCCAAACGATGCAATTTTACGCAGTAGACGACGCACTCTTGAGACAAAAATCAATGAGGAAAAAGTGGCTTACGAGAAAGAAAAGAAAAAAATGGAGCGGGATGAAAGAGCCAAAGTGGAAGCAGCGATTGCAGCAGCAAAATGCGATCGAGAAGAGGTATCAATCAAAGATAAGGCGAGTAGGAAGAAGAAAGGTTATGAATCTCCAAATGCTAAGATTGAGTTAGTAGCAATGATCAATTACCAGGCGGTGCCCGCAAATTGGATAGAGGTACATACGCGTGGCACTCAAAAATTTGACGTGTACAAGCAAGGCTTGACCAGTCTCGTTGTGGCAGCCGATGCCCTTCTCCGGGTCACAGACAGTATCGGAATGTCTGGTCGATCGAATTTGCCGCTAAATTTGTGGGTACAAGAAGGGATTGTGAACCTTCGAAAAGCTGGAGAAGCCGGTGTTGCTGAGGCTTGGTATCGTCTTGGTGTATTGTACAGCAGCCGTGTACGAGAAGGTTTGCCCTTGACGCCCGATCCTCACAAAATGATAGAGTGCTTTCAGCGAGCCGCATCGCTGCGTCCATTCATCAAACCTCCAGGGCGTCGCGTGTTTCCGCATCAAGGCGTTGCGGAAGCTGAGAATGAACTTGGTGTTTGCCACCGTGACGGAATTTCAGCTACAAACGTGAAAGCGAATCTGGAAAAAGCTTTTGTATTTTTTTTAAGGTCAGCAGAGCACGACTACCCTGTAGGTCAATATAATGTTGCGATTGCTTACTCCACTGGCAAAGGAATACCTGTTGATGCCTTTGCAGCACGCTTATGGACGTCACGCGCAGCACAGCATGGACTACCCGAAGCGCAGCAGCTACTCGCGCAACTTTTAAAACAGGGACACGGTGGAAAAGGCGATGAGAGTCAAGTTCGCAAATCTGCTCTTACAGCTGATCAAAACCTTCTCGCAAATTTGTTAATGAGTCCTGACTTTGACAAGTTAGGCGCCACGGCGTTTGAGGATGGAGTGATAGCCGACATGTCTGCAAGCAGTTTGACTACTTCGCAGCGTGGTAAGCACGTATTTAAGGAATTTTACGACGCGTATTTGGAGGATAAAAATGATGCAAAGACCGCTGTCGACGTCAGCGTTCATACGGATGACGAAAAGGCTCGTATAATGATGATGGATTCGTACACCGCAAATCCCGCGTCTTCTACGAATCATAACATATGCAGACCGCCGTCTACTGTCATTGTAGCTGAGATTCAAGCTCGTGCGAAAAATGGAGGCATCACAGCATGTAACTATGTCGTGTCAGAGAAACTTTTTCATAACGCTGAAGTGCTGCTTGGAAATGGAGATGTCAAAGGCGCTTTACGTGATCTAAAGAAGGCTGATCTACTCTGGGAACGATCGAAAAATATAGTGATTACGACCCAGTTCCTGTCAAAACTAGTAAAGGAAGCCGCTGTGAGTTTTCGTATTAATCCAAGAGATATCGACGCAGCTTATGCAATTGGCCGTTGGGGAACGCTGAATGATCAAGACACATTATCACACTGGAAGCGATGCGTGAAGTTACATCCAAATGAAGCTTCGTTTCACTTCTATCTGGGTATGGCTTATCTGACGTTCCGACGCTTTGAAGATGCTATTGATTCGATGGAAGCAGCATTGGCAATAGACAAGAAACCAGATTGGCTTTTCTGGTGTGCTTTCTCAATGATTGGTTGTGGAATGCTAGATCTTGCGCTGTCTGTGTACAAAGAGTACGTCAACACAAACGCTCCGGACGAGCGATTTATACCGGACGCGTACTATTCGATCGGCGCATTATACTTAAATAAGTCCGACAATGCTATGGCAGTTGTTTATCATGAATTAGGAAAAATAGCAGAGTCGGTAACTATACGCTTTCCTGCTTTCTATCCTCGAGTGTTGATCGAAACTCCTAAAGACACACTGCGATTCGGCATGAAGAAGAGCGGTTACATGGAGTCTTCCGTGATTGCAAGTGTCATGGCGCAGAATATGCTCGAGTGCGGGTTTTGCAAGACCTCGATTAAGCCGACGCAATTGCTTGGCCACAAATTAGCCAAGTGTCCGCGGCGGATCGTTTCATGTCGAGACTGCGATGAACACCTTGTCTTTGATTTGCTGCAAGCGCATCGACAACCACGACATAGTGGCGTTAGCGACGGCAAGAAAAAGAATAAAAGCAAGAATTGTATTCAGGCGGATACTGCATCTCAAGTCGACACAGCGATGTGTGCTGAATGCAGCCAAAGCAATGACCTGCAACAGCTTACAGTGTCAAAATTTCACCTTTTGGCCAGCATCCTTAAAATAACAGAAGGAAAGAAAAACAGCACGGTATTTTCACTGAGAGCAATTATAGGTCATAAGTGGACTTTGCGCATGAGTCACTGTTCACCCAAATCGAGCGCTTGTTGTCACGTCATAAAAGCCATTGAAGGAGCCGAGGTGGACGATTCGTTGATTGTGTTTTGGTGTCGTCCACCATCACTGGAGTCAATTGATCGACGGACGCTCGCTATACCGATGAAGGGAGAAGTCTATGGACAAGATGTAGTTGTGTACGTCCTCAAGTGCTCTACTCAGGCTTTAAACTTTGAGATGTCTCATTTGCGTTACATGAAGGATAAAACACTTTGCGCTGGCTGTGGCAATCCGCCGTATTTCAATAAAAGGCTTTTGGCTTGTAGTGCGTGCAAAATGGTTGAATATTGCTCGCGTGATTGTCAGAGAGCTCACTGGAAGCGTATTCACCGTCATATGTGTAAACACACTTCGTTGTTTCGTTTGGCTTCTGTTTTTTGTGCATGATGAATGAGGGATGTCGCTCTATTTGATCAAACTCGTTCTGGCGTCCAACGCAAGTGACAAATTTATAAACGTCAATTTTTGTTGAACGATACGGTGGAAACTATAGAATGTACTTCGATATCGGTTTATCGAACGTACAACGTCTTGAGCTGATCGAGTACCTGTACGTTTACTTCACAACTGTTCGTATCTCTCCAAGCTTTAGTCATAAAAAATAATATTGGGTACTTTGCAGCAAGAAGTGCTGCACTGATCTCGCCAGACAGCTCGCTGAAGCTCAAGAGCGACAAAGTTTGAGTGTACCTGAAGAAAACCAAATCATTTACCGACGACAGAAACACCACAAGTGGTCGAGTTACCACTTAACTCATACAGCAGAGCTACCTATACCTGTCGCAGTGCTTAAAGTCAGCGGCCTCATATATCTTATGAAATGGTGGAAGTCAACTCAATCGACAAGTTGTAAGCTCAAATCAGATATGTTTGGCCAAAAATTCACAAACACCCAAGCGCCTTTTCATGTACGAAGGAAATATCCAAAAGCTATCCACAAGCTGTCGTTTCTCAGAGGTATTTTACTTCGTGCGAAGATCGAAGTACAATGCTGGTGCATAGAAATTGCTGGTATCTACGATGAAACGTCGGAATGATAATAAGCGCTCGCATTTTTATTCAATCCCTCGTTTCTTTCTCCCCTCTCTACACGATTTGTTGATTTTATTGCAGAATCTACAAACGACAGCGTTCAACAGGTTTTCCAGTGCCGGATGCTCTGGACAATCCAAAACCTCCGACCAAATCATTGCACGTTTACAAGGTGTCAATACATCATATCATCGGGTGCAAGTATAACGAAATTTAGAAAAATCAAGTAGACATCCATCGCCATTAGAACAATTGTAAAAAAATTACAATGTAGAACAACAGACGTCAAACGGTGTCAACAGGAAGCGATAGAATATAGAATTCATCACTTCCACAGACGGAGGAGGCAGGTGCCACCTGTGACTTAAGTTTAATATAAAATCGAAATGAATAAAAACTATCTCAGCACCCAGGCAACGTAACCAAAACTTCTGCATTTGGTTGTCGTGTGATGGCATTGACTATCGTGGATCTACCAAGTGACGTGCACGTTGCTTGAAAAGCAACTGAAGGATTGAGCAAACGATAAGGGACAAGGTATGGTATAAACCACGCTATTTCGATGAAGTAGATAAGAATAGACATTCGGAGCGAAAATAAAGAGCTGGATACTAAGTGAGTGAAAAGCTGTACAAAATTCGAGCGCAAGCTGGTCAGATCAGTTTATACAGCAGACGATGACCACATGGAGCCAGATAAGTTTGACAAGATGATTTGAAAGAATGCTGGATCTATATAACACAAGAATCAGTACATCTGAACAATCCATCTAAAAGCTGACTATTCGTTTTAAGTAGAAAATTGCCGCACACAAGCACAAAGGCATCCACTTGTTTACTTCTGTATTTCTGTAATCTGCAGGACGAATTGTCTTTGTAAAATCGTAACCTAAGAACTCATGGACGGCATGCCTCTGTAAACAAGTGGACCTCACCCTGTACCTCATTCACGTCATCAAATAATGTTTCTGGATGTAAAATCTGAAATTTTCACTCGTCGTACATATGCCTTCCGATATGTCAAATCTCTTTGATCTAGCATGCTCATCCTCTATCACATCGTACTGTATCCGAAGCCACGGTAGACGTGGATTTCATTTTGGTCTACATCTTCCCTGCCGACTGTTGAATAATTTTAAGGAACCTCGGAAGACAAGTGGGATATCTAAACCACCCTAGACAGTAGTATTTCGGTGCAGCTAAATGTGTCTTTATGCTGACGAGAGACTCGTCATTCTAATATTCTCGTAACTTTCTCGGTGAATCTTTTCTAACTATATTCGACATCTGCTTATCTGCATAAATGGTGGATTTTGCTCAATATGGTTTGTAACAATAATTGAAAACCGGATTTCTTGATGAAATACTAAGAGGATGGGAAGAATCACCTTCAATACATTGGAGGTCGAGAGAAAAAGCAAGAAACTTGTCATTTCTTCAAGTGTCAGCAGGCACAGGATCAGTTCCGTTTCAATCGCAACAGCTCATTAACAAATTTACCATAGAAAGGGGTAACAATCAATCCTAATGCCCCCTCGAGCTTCAACCGCACTCTTTACGTCTGAAGATGCCAAGGCTGCGTTAAATATCTTCTGTTGTGTCTGTGGAATTGGTTCACTAGGAATGCCAGCAAATTTTGCTCGTGCTGGATGGGTCTTTGCAACGATTGCATTGCTATTCATGGCGTTTGCTAATATTTACGCATCAGTGGTGTTATCTAAAGTTTTTCTTGTGGCACCTTCGACTGTCAAGACGTACAGTGACCTTGGAGATTGGGTCGCGGGTACATGGGGCCGTTTAGTAGTACTTGTCTCTCAAATGGGTGTGTGTCTCTTACTCCCTTGTGCTTTTCTTGTTCTCGGTAGTACTCTTCTCGACGTGTTATTTCCAGACTGCTTTAGTCAGTCAGTATGGATTATTTTCATGGCTGCTACAATTATTCCAGTAGCTCTCATTCCGACTATGAAAGAGAGCACAGGAATGGCGATAGCTGGCTGTCTTGGCACGATCGTCGCCGATATTATCGGACTATCGATTCTAGTAACGGAAATGAAAGGACATCCATCCCCGCCTCCTGCTGCCGTGACAACCCATCAGGTTATCAATACATTTGGTAATTTATCCCTCGCATACGCTGCTGCGACTGTAATTCCAGATCTTCAACGTCAGCATTCACAGCCTGAGCGCATGCCTCGGATCATCATCGTCAGTCTCGGAATTGCCTCAGCTTTCTTCTTTGCTGTTGCTATTACTGGATATGTTTCGGGTGGATGTCAAATGTCAGGGAATTTGCTCTTTTCAGTTGTCAACACGTCGGATCCACTCGCTTTTACGGCTTTACACTTTGTTGCAGATCGTGGTGCCATTGTCATGGCATTCTTGTTCATGCAAATGCATTTGTCTGTCGCCTTTACAACTATGCTTCATCCAGCGTTTTACATGTTTGAACGAATGATCTTGGGCATGCATAAGGTCGAGTCATTGCACATCGAAGGTGAAGAAAAGTCGTCGTATCTTAACGCACCAACTCCTGGCGATCTAGAAAGCAATCGACACCATGGTTCACAGCGTCCAATATCAAGTCAACGAGGCTCCAGTCGTCCACGCTCGAGTCGTTTGTCTGGATATAATAGAATGGTTGCAGAAGAAGACATGTCCGAGTATACAGGTGGCGCCAATGTTGTGCGATATATTGGGTTACGAATTGTACTAATCATCACGTTGGTCGTTGCTTCCCTTTTGCTACGTGACCATTTCCTCGATCTTGTTGACTTTACTGGTGCTTCATTTATTACACTATCCAGTTTATTAGCACCGCTTGTTTTCTACATGAAAATCTTTTGGAACAAGATTCCGATATGGGAAAAGTTCATGTGTGTAACAATTGCTCTCGTTTGCTCCATTGCTGGTATCTACGTCATGATTTCTTCAGGACAAAACCTTTTTAGTCCCAGCCGCAACAGTGACGCGCCAAATTTTCCATACTGCTCTGTGGAATTTCAAGATGATCCATACTACGTCAGGAGCGAAGCACAATAGTTATAAAAAGTGTAATCCTCATTTGTTAAGAAAAAAATCAAAATTTATGAAGTTTTAAATGCTTGAGGACTAGTTCGTCGTGGTCTATTATACAGCTTATGTCGCGTTTACGTAATGTCATTTGTTTCTTCTTGTCATCGTTAATTTGCGCAAAAAGCGACTTATTGAGCCCACGATATGTCTCGCTCTCGGCCACGAGTATCGACGATCTTAACAGAAAATAGAATCGACCAAGAGAGGAACGTTACATGCAGGTAATAGCGATGATGTACCATATAGAAAGCGATGATGTACTACGTACAACACTACGTACAATATAGTACAATATAGTACTATATTGTATGTAGTGTTGTACGAAAGCGATGATGTATTACGTACTATATTGTACTATATAGAAAGCAATGATGTACTATGTACAATATAGTACGTAGTACATCATCGCTTTCTATCGTACTATATTGTACGTAGTGTTGTACGTAGTACATCATCGCTTTCTATATAACACTATATTGTATTATATAGTACACAGTACATAGTACATCATCGCTACTATAGTATTATATAGTACATAGTACATCATCATTATATGGTAATATAGTATTTTATAGTACATAGTACATCATCGCTATGTAACGTTCTGTACTATATAGTAATATATAGTACATAGTACATCATTGCTTTCTATATGTACTATATAGTACATATATATATAGTACATACTATATAGTAAGAAGTACATGCTATACTGTACATAGTACATTATATATATATATTATATATATATTTTGCTTTATATACACATACTATATACTATATAAAACATATAGTACTATACACATAAAAAGTACATACAGTAGTATATAATACATAGTACATCATCGCTATTACCGCACTATATAGTGCGATAATATACTATATGATGTACTTTATAAATCTATATTACATCATCGCACTATATAGTACATAGTACATCTTTGCTGTTTATATAGTACTATATAGTACTATATAAAATTATATAGCCCAAAAATGGGTTTGAGATTACCTACATGTATATCATCGCTTACTCTAAATATATGCATCATCGCTGTTTCTAAGGATGTCTAGGGGTACTCTCAAGCCCACTTTACGGCTAGGAGGGGTGGATGATACACTCATCCATCAATCAACTCATCCCAGAGAAGTGGGAGAGGAAACGGCGACAAGGCCATGAGCACCGAGGCAGTGTTCTCGTTTAACGCAGCACCAAATGGTTACAGTGATGGAAAAGTGACTGCATCACAACTGGAAAAAGCGATTGCAGAATTCAAAAGAAGGATCGAAGATGGTGAAGAAAACGTGGAAGCTGTCGTAGCAACTCGTGTTTCAGTGGTGAAATGGCTCAAGAGTTCCATTAACCGTTTTCACTCAGTGTTTATCGAAGCTCGATATCTTGAAGATGACAGATTAACAGATTTGGTGATCACAAAAGTGCAGGGGCGTGCGCATGAACGCGCTGTGACAAAAATTGGTAGCCAATTCGGAAACTACGCCGTCAATACTGGCGTTATTTTGGCTGCAGGTGGTGGCGATATGAATATGCGGTTTCCCACTACAGGGCGACGTG